>NW_022995744.1:4129647-4229444 GCF_900245975.1 Drosophila guanche | reverse complement strand
GGCGGGGCTACCCACGGACGGCCACCCCGTAGTGGTTCGTGGACTCTTCTTCCCTTCCCCCCCCCACCCCCCCGCGCCCCCGACCGCCTCCCCGACCCCCCCCCCCCCCCCCCCCCCACACACACACACACACACACACAACGGTCCAACATAAATCATAGACAACAACAACAACAAGAACAAAAAATGGTAGAGAAGAGTGCGCACCGACAACAAAAAACTTTCAATATCAGCAATGCAAATTTGGTACGGCCAGAGGGGAGAAAGGAGAACTCTGATGACGCAACGCCACCCAAAGGCAAATGTTGCACGGACTATTGAAATCTATGCAGCACTAGCAGCAGCATCAGCATCAGCATCAGCATCAGCCGCCGGACGAGCCATCGACGATGAGTCAATAGGGTCACTGCCGTCCCGCACCCCCCTCGGGACACAGTGGACAAAAGTTCATTTCGAAAAAGCAGAGGGACGCAAAAGCATTCGGAGGAAGTAGCGATGTGATGTAAAGAATTTTTGTTGGTTAAAGGAAATGAGTGAAAGTTTGCAGTCCTCTTTGGGAACAAAACAAGCTCCAACACAGAAGAAGTGCCCTGCTGCCGTTACTTATGAAGCGTTGCCTCGGGGCCCAAGCACTCCCCTCCATACATTTCAATTGCATCTGAGACCACTGTGCCGATCGGTGGTTTTGGCCAAAGGGTAACTAGTAAGTTCCTGGCGTGGAGGCCCGCCCCCTGGGGCGCAGCATTTGAAGAGCTTTATGCAAACGTCTTTTGCATTGATGAGAATGCAAAAAGTGTGGACAGAGTGCAGAGAGGTCGAGCTTTTGTCGAAAGTAATTAAAAATGCTGCAGTTGATGCTTAACTAGTTTTTAATAAGTTTTTAATTAAAAATAAATATGCATTTGTGTGTAAAAAATGATGTACGGGCGCAGATGCCCGAAACGAAGGACCAACGCCCGACCCATGACTCACGACCCACAGCACGTGACGATGAATGGTCGGGGATCCAGTCCTGCCACGTGGCCAAGCCGCTCAGCTCTGCTCTGTCCTGCTTCAGGGTGGAAATTGTGAACACATCATCATCGCCATCATTATCTTTTTGCTCTGCACTGTTTGTGCTTCTCATTACATGGCGTGTAGACAGGGCAAACAAAATTGAATTAGCATAGCAGCGAGTGAAGAAAAAATCACGCATACGCCAGCGCGTCTAGGGAGGTTTTGTCTTAGGGGAATCTCCTCCGGGATATGAGCGCCCCCCAGCCCCAGCTCCAGCTCCAGCCTCACAGCCTGATGTCCTACAATTGCCCTCAACAATGGTAAGTGTTTGAAATGGCTAACGATCCAAGGCCAGAACAGGAGTGGCCTATCGTATGCCTTATTTTGGTAGATATTAGCATTACCTTCGGTGTTTCTCTGTATGATCTAGCCCGAAGTTTCTCCTGGCACTCGCTGTATCTACGATTTATCTCAGCATTAAACTAATCTGATCCTGCGTATTTGCCACATTCGTGTAACCTTTCTTTAGCCACACTTCAGCATGACAAACTCCTCGACTTAGCCGTAATTCCTGGGCCAAGTAAACAAAATATTCTCAATGCAGGCAACTTGGATTAGAGTGGTTCAAGTGAATGGCTCTCCACACCCTCTAGGCCCCAGGCAGGCTGGCAGGCGATGGGTGTGTGGGTTGCCTTGGTATTTGCTTTCACTAACGAATGCAGGCGGTTTCACTGGAGGTCTCTCTGGAGGCATCTGGGTCTCATGAGGTTGAGGTGGCTTCGCCTCTCCTCACATCTCCGCACCTCAGCCGACCGCTCTTTAAGCGTGGCACGGCTCAGAGATGAATTCAAGCGCAAAATTATGTAGCCACACATAGATACACACGCACACACAGAGGTGCGAGTGAGGCTGTGTTTGTGGGACAATCAAGCAATGAAATTTCATGCGTTTGCACATGCGTTTGCCCTTGGACGTCGACGTTTACGTCGACCCCCCGCATAGCTTAAGTTGGATTTGGGGTATCCCCCGCACACTTCCCTTCCACCAACCAGAAATACCTACCACCCAAGCACCCATCCACCCAACCTCTCGGTTCATAAACAAGCAACACATTTTCACTTCCTTTGAACCTGTTAGGAATTTTAAAATTATTTTTATATTTTTCTTTTTGGTAGATTATCCGCTTTTAGCCTGCGCCACGCCTACGTCCTGCACGCCTCAATGCCACACAATGCACAAAGAGCACGTACCAAACAAACAGGGAGGGGGTGTGCTGGCCTGGCCTGCTCTGGCTAGTGATCCCAGCGTCCGTTGTGTGCAAAAATATTACTTGACTGACATTTAAATTAACACAATCACAGTTATTGGGCGCTCAACTCCAGTGGGCGCTCGACGCTCGTTCGGGGGCATGGGATCTGTTGTCCTGAATTGGAATTCGTGTTCCATCTCAAAAAGTCACTCCACCAAAAAGTAGAGCACGAAATCTGCACCACAATAAAAATGAGAACAACAAATTAGGTTACACAAAAACTTGAAGAGTCTTTTGTTTGGGTTTTTGACTTCGTTCGAATGCAGTGTGTGTACGTGGGATCTCCATGTATCTGCAATTGATATTGTTCTAATTTAATGGAAGAGAATCTAGTTGTAGAGAGAGCAGGAAGGAGATAAAGAGAGAAAATAGTTGGAGAATGTCACACAGCTTATTCCTACAGAAATGATTATGTTAAGTCTTCGTTCACGATTTTCTTACCAAAAGAAAGTGCAGTTGGTCCTACTGCTGTATGCAATGAATGAATGGAAGTATTTGTTCCTTATGAAGATGTAGAAAATGTAGAATGTAGCTCGGATTAATGGCCTTAAACAACATTTCTTTGAGGCACTTGCAAATTGCATGTCTGTAAGATATATTTCCATGGCGTTTATGCTTTTGGGACTTGTCTTTCTAATTATTTTTGACAACCGTTTTTGTCTTGTCTGTTTGTTGGAGTGACTTTAGTTTTCCCTTATTTCTCCCTCTCTAGTCCCTGAACATCTTCACTTGAGATAGGTTTGATAAAACTGATTTTCCCTCTCCCTCAATTTATACATTGCTCGATTGATTCATCAGTATCTGGTTTCCCTTTGCATCTCGGGTTACAAGACAATGTCACAATGTTTAAAGGACATCCTCCTTCCAGTGCCATACCCTGCTAGTAGGTTCTCTATATATTCCCAATTGACTTGATAAATGTTCAATTAAAATTTCAAACTGCCGCCCAATTCCAACTTAACATTTGCTTTTTGTCTTTGGCTGCACTATTGTGACATTTTTTTGTCTGGGCTGGACCAAACAGTTGACCCGGAGTCTACGGTCTACGGTCTACGGTCTACGGTCTACGGTCTACGGGTTGGAATGGGAGTGTGTCGCTCTATCTATCCATCTCTATCCCCATTGTACGTCTCGCTCGCTCTGTCCTTCTCTGGTCGACTTATGCGCGTGGGCGTTTTTTAATCAAAATGTAACAAGCCAAAAGCAAACAAGGATAGCCCTGCCCTGGTCTATACTGTCCTGTTTTGTCCTGGCCTGGCCTGGCCTGGCCTGGC
This sequence comes from Drosophila guanche, assembly GCF_900245975.1. Lineage (NCBI taxonomy): Eukaryota > Metazoa > Arthropoda > Insecta > Diptera > Drosophilidae > Drosophila > Drosophila guanche. The sequence continues at coordinate 4,225,865 of NW_022995744.1, read as the reverse complement.
TTGGACACCACCCTCACCCTTACCCACTCACTGTGTGTGAGCCGGGACAGAGCTCATGGCCTGGATTAGTAGTGCAACAAAAAAAGGAAGGGCCCGAAAACAGATAACGAGAGTTGGAAGCCATAGAAAAGATAGTTCTTGTTGCCTTTTCTTGCTGCACACTTTTTATTGGACTTTATGCGCTTTTGTGCCCGTCCTCCCAGAGACCCTCTGGTGTTTGCTTTGTTCAAAGGAAAAGAGGGGAGAGCGGAAAGGTAGCATCCTATATAAAAACCCATGGCCCCGGGATAAGGCAACTCAATAAGCGGGGACCCCAAGAAATACACCAAACGAAATCAAACGAAGGGGAAGTCTTACTAATTTCGCCAGCCTCTTTGCCCGCAGGTTGATTAAATATGAAGCAAACCGATTGAGGATCCTGTGGGTTTGCCGGGGGTTCGGGGTCAGGGTTTTGGGTTTTGGGTTCGGGTACAGCTCAATTGTTTACCGTATACGGCCAATTTGTGACTAAATCGAAGTCGGAGATGAGCAGCCAAAGGCGGGGCTAAGCTGCGTGTAAGCTCTTGAAAGCGCCACTTCATCAGTCTCTGGTAATCGAAGGAGGAGGAGGAGCAGGAGTCCTAGCTTGAGTCCTTTGTTGGTCAGTGCAGAAATTAATTAACCAGGAACACACAGGGCATAGTTTCAATAGCTGCTTCATCTGCTGCTGCTGGAGTAGAAGTCCCAAGTCCACAGTCCAGCTCATCCTGGCCATACAATAAAACAATAACAGCCCAGAGTTCCAGCTGCCAATCCTCCTTTTGCCACACACCACAGCATACCCCACACTCCACTCTCCGCTCTCCTCACTCCCCCTCATCAACACATTACAAGCCACTCAATAAGCTGCCATCGACGGCGCCTAAAGTGCCAAGAACACACACAAATGGAGGAGGACAACGATGCTGCTGCTGCTGCTGCTGCTGCTGCTGCTGCTGCTGATGTTGATGTTGATGATGATGATGGGGCCGATGATCGGGATGATGAAGCCCCCCAGTAACTGTAATTTGCAGCGTTCAGTTTTGGTTCAAAGGCGTCGTCAGGCGCCTTTCCTAAGAGGCAACTGGGAGAGGCCGAAGGTATGGATAGAGAGCGAACCTTTTGTTCTCTGACCTCATTGACTAACCAGGCTCTCCTAACAATGTGAAGGCTTCAAATGCCTTTTCTATGGAAGCATTCGTCCATGTGGCTAAGATTTTTGTGCTGGTCATCATCATCATCATCACTACGAGCCTCAATGCTGCTGCTGATGATGAGGATGGGGACAATGACGAGGCTGGACATTGGTCAGTGCTGGCTAAAGGTAAGGCAGAGGGTTGACTGGAGAGTTCCACCGAGAATCTAGGATAATCGGAGACTCGGAGTATCTAAATATGTTTGCCAAAGAAATATCAGAGCATCCAATCTCTGTCATTAAGTGGCCAATTAATTTATCATCAAATAATTGTTTATTCTGGACGTTTTCGCGTCGCTTTACTTTTCGCACCACTCACGCATCATTCCGAACGATATTGGCTTTGGCGTTCTTGCCGATTGTACTCAACTTCCTTTATGCCTAACGATGTGTTTGCCCCTCCAACTGTGACGTCTTTGTAAGGCCCTGACTTGGTCAGTGGCTGGAGAATGTGTATTGGGTTCATTCTGTGCTGGCCATGCGTGTGGTATTAAAAACAAAAGACCCATAAAGATGATGTCAAAAACAAACTATTCAATTAAGTAACTAAACTAACTGACAGTGGCAACAAAAGAAACACTGCTTCAAGACGATTTGGACGGCTTCCACACATGCCACAGATGCTTTCCACACACCCACTCATCCACATGCCAACTGTTGGAGCAAACTTTTGGTCTTTGTCAAGTCAAACACACAACAGAAATTACAGAAACGTCGTCTTGCCTCTGGACCCTGCCTTTTTTCTTTCTTTTTTATTTGCATAGCAGCGAAAGAGATGAAGATAGTTAAATAGAGGAGAGCGAGTGAGAGAGGGAGTACGTGTACGAGTTCGAGTTCGAGTTCGAGTTGAGATGAGGAATGGCTGATTTCGTATCTTCATTTCTCTTCAGTTGCATTGGGAATTTGTCTTAAGAAAACATAGCTAATATTTTTAGCAGAGGGTACGAGTGGGGTGTATTTATTTGATGGAATGCTTAGCCTTGCTCTGGGTTATGCAGGTTAATAGAGGGTTCCTTCAAGACTGGACAATCTATGGAGCATCTGATGAGTGAACTGTTAATACTATGCCAAAAACAGAGTCTTCTTTCTGTGCTCCAGCTGAAGTTTGGCTTTCCAGCGCATCCACTGAGTCGACTCATTATTTGTTGGCACAATTTCACTTGTTTCTGGACGTACAGAAGGACTCATGTCCTCCGTCCAATCTCTGTCTGTGGAGTAGTCCAAAGAGTGGACGGAGTCAGTTATTGGCATTATTAGGCAAAAGGCTTAGGGCAGGACGCGTGTCAGGGCCCTTGGCATGAGCCGGTCCAGAACGAGGCTGATGCCGAGGCGGAGTCACTGCCACGTGTCATAAAATAAACAATAATCCGAGGCAGCGCCTGCCATTCCACATTGCTGCACAATAAATTGTATCTAATAATGCGCGCCGTGCAATAGAACAAACAATCAATCAATAGACAATATTTTCTCCTCTTCAGGATTTTCGTTTTCGATTCCGATTGCCTTAAAACAAAGGGCAGAACAATGAACACAGAACAGAGCAAAAAAAAAAGAAGGAATATAGATGGAAAAAACGATAGAACTTGTGTAAGGAGTAGGAAAAGATAAATATTTATACCCGGAGCGCAGTGCAGGCGACGCTCGACTTGTTTTTTCAGCTTCGTTGAGCGTATAGAACTAGATAGGAACATCGGGTGGCCGGGACCATGCAAAGGGGTTGGGGTCTAAGGTGGGTAAGAGCATTTGTAGATAATAAAAAACAAGTAGGTAAATACAATATAAATGCTGGTAGCTTCGCCCTCAGCCTTCAGCCCTCACCCCTCTCCCCACAGCCAGATCTCAGCCTCAGTCGCAGCAGCAGCAGTGGTAGTGGCAGTCCCAGTCTGTATCTTCTGCCTTTGCTCTGTGTATCTTACAGATACAATTCGGTTGCAGCAGTGGCAGCGCTTTTGCCAGCACTTTTATTACATGCGACTTTTCTACAATTTGTGGAGCCATTGTCTTCTCCTGCTGCTCCTTCGGCACCTTCTGCCGCTACTGCTTCTGATGGCCGAGGGGCCAAAAGTGTTTGAATTCACTGGCAAAGCGGAAAGGCAAAGAGAACGAAATGAACTACGACCCATCCAATGCCCGGACGGGGTTCAAAGAAGGATGATGCCACTGCCACTTACTCAGCCACCCGAGAAAGGTTCACAGTCTTCCGTTTTCTGCTGCGATGGCATTCTTATTTATAAACTCCAAGGCAAAGCTGAGCCAAGGAAACTACCTTCTTATGGGGATTCTCGTTATCCTGGCGGGCAATATAACAAGATGCTGATGGACGTACATGGACGTACGATCAAATCGGTCAACAAATGTGTATGAAAGTTCGATTAAGGTGTGGGATAAAGTGTTCCTTGGATGAGAAATGATGTTGGAAGAAAAAACTGAATTATGCCAATTGTTGGAGAAACTCTAGCAGTCTGGAATCCTGTGTAGGATCGCTCAAATCGGAGTCTTTCCTATAGCTATAGCTTATACTTACTTGGAATGGGGTCCGAAAAATAGCGAAAAATAGTCCAAAAGTGAAATGGAATTCATTCCTTCTACAACATCTGGGTATTTTATAGTCTTTGATCTTATCCATACCTATAACTACATATATGTGTATGCTGTAAGTTTTTATTTAAATATTTCTTGTAGATTTCTCCTCCTTGGGTTCCTAATCACTTTACCCAAGAGTATCTTCAAGTCCTTAAAAAGCACCGCATCTTTCTTCAGGGAATGCTCAATTTGCTCTGGCTCAATCCCAAGAAAGAGACAGCTTCAGTCCAGCGAAAGTGAGAGGAGAAGAAGGAAGAGAGAGAGAGTGCCAGGGTTGGCCATTTCAGGATTGCTAAGTAGTGGGCAATTATTTTTACGACAACTAGTTAAGGGGTGTCCTCCCCCCTGCCCAATGTGTGTTGGGTATGAGAGATGTGAGGCGGTGGTGGTGTAGTTGCCACTTAAATTTGCTACTCACTTCTAATTGCGGGTTTTTCGTATCCCCAAATGAGAGAGAGAAGCAGCAGCAACAACAACAATGGTAAAAGGGAAACAATGTAAGAAGCAGTGGCAGTGGCAGTGGCAGTGGCAGAAAAAGGGAGAGCTGCCCCAGCAAAATGTATGTGTTGATGGCTTAGATATGAAGTTGAAGCTTGCTTCACTTTGGCGGAGGGGCAAGTGAGTTTATTCGAAATAAATACATGAGGGCTTTCACAACAAAGCAAAGTTAACTTGCTTAAAAACTTGCCAAAGATAATGAGTTCCTAAGACAGATGTAACCCCTGCCCCCTCCCTGACCGTGTGCAACATTCGTATGAAACATAACTCAAACTGTTTGTTTTTATGGCCAGGACTTTGGCTCCCAACTGTGATAATGATAACGAGAGCACAAAGAAGCATTCATTCAAGCTGCACCCAAGGGTCTTTTGAGGATGGCTGGCTGGATGGATGAATGCCGGCCATGGGGATCTCTCGGGTCAAGTATCAGAATTCTGTTTGAGACATTGTTGATGGCTCGAGGAGTCGTCCTCGTCGTCGTCGTCTGTGTCTGTGTCTCAAAAACTCGCAACGAGTGTATCCCTGAGATAAGCTGTCTTCCATTCTCCCTGTCTCACGCTGTCTCTTTGTTTTCTCTTTGTTTTTGAATGCTCTGCAATAAGCTGAAGCAATCAAAGTTCAGCACTCTGTCCATATTTTGGCAAGTCTTCCAGGGAGAACAGCAGCAGAACTTTCTTCATTCGCTTAGATTAGTTGCGAAAGAACCCAAAATGTTCAGCAAATTTGAGCAAAACCTTAAACTCACTTGACGTTGATCATTGATCAGCGTGACACTGTCTCGAATGCACCTCCTGAATGTTGTCATTGCTCTCAAGTGATTTTAAACAGTTAAAAAATTAAATAAATAATATAAAATAAAACAAATTGAAAGCCATTTCTTTTATAATTAGCTCAGACAAAAAAAAACTTAGAATATTTAACCAGTTTCAAAATATACAATCACATTTTTTTTACTCGTAATCCTCCGGAAATTGCCTTTTCCCAAATAAAGAAGATTACAAAGAGGATTAATCGCCGTTTAAATATTTATATGAAATTATTAAATTTCATTTATTTTGCACACAGCAGATGTACTACATATGTATGTATGTACATATGTATGTATGTATGTATGTATATGTTCATCCTATCTAGACCCATGCGGGTGTTACTGTTACTAATTGAAATGCTTTGATGACGTGGCCGTTGACATTTTTTAGATTTTTAATTAAATTGCTGTCAAACATTTTTTTGCTGATATTTTTCATTTACAGTTGGTTGAGTTTTATGAGGGATTTTCAGCACCCGCAAATGGTGGCCAGCTGCCCGTTCTCCCCTAAGAGCAAGTGTCAAATTATTACATGCTAACTAATTTTCTGTACTGGCTGTTTGTTTTTGTTTATATTTTTATTTTTGGTGTGGTTCTGTTTGTGTCTAAAGCCTTACTATATTTTCGTTTTTGTGAATGTGTGTTTTTGCTTTTTCTGAGAGTGTTCTTTTCAACCACAAAATTGAAATGTTTTAATTGAAACTAAATGTTGCCCCTGTGTATTGCTGGCAAATAAAACAAGGGCCAGCACAAGAGCAAACACACAAGTTGGTCGAAAGCAATAACAGCGACGTCCACACACACACACACACACACACACACACGAATAATAATTACATCGAATGCACTCTCAATCCGAGACTCCGTCACAATGCAGTCGGTATGTTCGGGAAATCCGCTTAGCAGCCTCCACTGCTGCGTTTATGGGCGACCGTAGGCCGGCGTTCCTGCTTATCCCATTTGTTCCATTCTCCATTTTGCCCGCCGTTGCATGCATAACTGTATCGAATTGCAATCGAATGGTGATTAACGGAGAGAGTCCAGGACCCACACTCCAGGGGGAATGAAAAGCTTCACCAAATTTAATTGCATATCTTCACGGCCCTTTTTGTGGCGTTATAATTTTGGTGTGGTCTTTTTTAGAATTTCCCCATTGCAAAGCGTTTAAAAAAGGCCAGAAGCTTAAGCCCTCCGTGCGGTCAACAAAAAGCTGGCCGCAATGGGAAAAATAAATACGGGCTCAGGCTGTTTGGATGAAACAGGACCTCGAGGACGGGACAGGAGTCGACTGCTGTCCTTTGGGTCCTTTCAGACACACACACACAAACAGAGCACATAAAAATGCATTAAATAAAATTTGTCATATAAATCTTGCAATTTATATGTTTGTGTTGGGGTATGTGAGGAGGAGTGCTGTGGAGTGGAGTAGCGGGGACTGCAGTAGCCCGAAAAAGTAATTTGCAGGGCAAAAGCTTGAGGGAATTGTAGGGAATCAAGGCTATGCTGGACTCGTCTAGATGGGCAGCTGGTTCAGAAATTGGATTGCAGATTCAATTAAATCAGCAACTTGTCTTATTTCTAGCATGCTTTTTTGCCTTTATTGATATGTTAGTCCACCAAGGGGTAAGCAGGTGTGCCATCAGTTGATTGCATTCACTCTTTTTTTGCTTTCGCATGTCATCTAGAGGCGAGTTGCCGTATAACTCATTAAGAGCGCTTGTCGCAGGTGCTAATTCGTTAAAATGGAAATCAGAATTTTCCAATTAAACTGCGGATAATAAATTGGCCCGTACCAAACCATATATACACACTCCAAGGGAAGTGGGGGGCTGGCAATGGAAACTTTTCGGGGGTTGGCCAGCAGCCGAAGCAATAGCAAGAGCAGCAGCTGCTGGGCCCCCTCGGTACTGTGTGGGCTCTCTGGGCAGAAAGGAAATAAATTATAAATACGCCGGAAGTTCCAAGTCAGCATGAAAGGGCGCAAATGCACAGGGAAGGACGACCCTCATGGACGACCCTCACCCACAGGTTTGGCATTTCCCGTAAGCTGGCTAATTTGTAAAAAGCTGTTGACCAAGCAACACCAAAACACCCGAACAACTCGCAGCTGAGACTCAACAAGAAGATAAACTATGCGTCGTCCATATAAGGAGCTACTTTATCTAATGCCGGACGACGTGTGGAAATTTAGATGTACGAGAACGAGCTGGAGCTGGAGCAGGAGCAGCAGCACGAGTATGGAGCATGGAGAAGGAAGACGCTGCAGCTGCCCGCCCGGAACCAAAGTGAGGTTACAAGTGCCGGAGAGAGCAATTAGATAAAACAAACGCAACGCAGAGCTGACAAAGGCAATGCAATTTTGCTTGGCAGCAACAGCATTGCCCACCAACCGCAGCAAAAGTTGAGAATATCTCAAACATGGTGGAGCCCCAAGAAGAAGACCCAGGCAAGACAATGAAATAGCAGTTTGCTCTAGAGATGCACCGGCCGTGGACTATCGGGAATCTGTCGAAGCTATCGATGCCACTGATGGCAGGGTGGCGCATCGGCAAGTGCCTGAGCTAGCGCTGGCCACCATTTTCGATCACTATCGCCTGAAGTGGCCCATCCCTAAGTGGGTGGGTGGGTTGTTGCTGCCCTGCCGCAGCTTCAAGTATGCAACCGCCGCTTCCAAAGAGAGTGGGTGGGCTTTTGTGTGGCAGCAGCTGCAAGAGCAGCTCAACAATTCAATTTAAGATTCGTGCGCAATTTGTGCAATGCAAGGCGCTGGCGGGGGCGGGCTGAGCACAGTGTGTGTGCCTGTGTATTAATTCATATAACAGACAGCTTGCTCCACTTCTCCACGTCATCCCCGCTCCCCCAGCTACCACTATGGCATTTCATTTGCTGTTAAACAATACGCAACCAGCAGGACCCAAGCACAGTCCTTCCTTCTTTCAGCGGAGTGTGTGTACATATGTGTGTGTATTTTGAGTGAGGTAAAATTGTCCCACCATTTTGGTTAAGCTTTATTGTGTAAAGTGAAATTATTCCTCAATTTCGCTGCCGAGAGCCGAAAGCATCTCTCGATTGTCTCCCCCTCTCTCTGCCTCTAGGTCTGGCGATCCCGCGCTTTCTTCTTTGTCGTCAGTTTTAGGCAATTCCTGCGAGTTCTTGCACTCGCCATCGCTTCGTTCTAACTTCTTCGTCTTCCTTTTCTTACATTTGTAAAATATGCAACGAAACAACTCGGAACAACATTCAGTGTGCTTGGTGCAAATGGAGTTTTGGATAACGCAGTGATGCCTACTCTCCACAAACAGGACGATCAGCAAGATGAACATCAACGTGGTGTAACCGTACAGCATGAAGGCTCGGTAGAAACTTGCAAGTCTCGAAGCCCTAAGCAAGATCAAGTAAAAACATATTTATTTTTGTGATTGTTGAATAAACAGGTCATTGTTACAGTATTTACTAAGAAGACCGAAGCTAAAATGTACATATTATGCAGTTCTGCGTATATGAAACGTGTAGCAATCGATAATCTGCGATTCGTCACATCTCAGCTTCGAATAAAATATTTGTATTGCTTTCAATGCTGTTGACATAGCTGACTTTTCTGTGCTCTTATTGCTAAAGTGCTGTGATCTAGCAACTCGATTTCAGCCTCTCTCTGTTCTTTTACCCTTGATTTGTGTTCTTAGTCAAATTCCGCTTGTTCCTCTTCTCTTTTCTCGTTCTGGTGTGGTTCCATTCCAGACATACGGGTTTGTCTTTTGCCCCATGCCGCCATTCCACAGCAAGCAAGAGTTATTTGGCTTTCCAATGGTTTAATTAAAACATTGTAACTTCATTGTGAAAATGCGCAAAGTGTAATTATATAAAATTTTCACAACCACACACCCTCGCACACCCAGGCAGACACACACGCACTTAGTTGAACACCCAGTTAGAGCAAGAAATAGAACAAACGAGACCGAGACCGGGAGCAGGACCGGCCAGAGGCAGGAACCGGGACAGGGACAGGGACAGGGACAGACAGTACCCAGTGTGTAGTACATATGTCGACCAGGGAAGGTGAGTCTTGTTCACGGAGAGCTGGAAGCCAGGAGAGTTGGTAAGTGAAGCCGCTCTGAGCTTTAACGCTTTGTACAGATTTCGACGTGCATGTGCGTGTCGTGCCGTGTCGTGTTGCGTCGTGTGGGGGCGCAAATCGCTTGGCTACACGAGTTGACACGCACACACATACTATGCACAGTTATAATAGGTAGAAAATTAAATTAGACCCAAGCGCCGTTTCCTAAAAGTAAGCTCCAATATTTGCACGCCAGCCCGCAGACAGCAAAGCGGCAAAGAGCGGGCACTGGGAAGAGCTAACGAGAGCAACTGCCTAGAGATGCGCCAGCCTTGGGTGATCACAATCGAAACGATAACGATATTCATCGATTTCCTGCAGCTTCGTAACAGTGGCGTCAAGTGACGTCGAGAGACAGAGCCTGAGAGACTGATAATCTGAGCGATAGAAATCACCTAGCCAGCTATATTTCTAGCGATAAGAGCTTTCCTGCCTCCATAATCCTGTTATGCTGCCCATCTCCATTACCTATATCAACCCTTTAACATCTTAATTGTGGTTGACTGCTTTAAGATGTCAGTTTGCTTAGGGGGAAAACAGCAAATACTCGCACAAAGGAGAAGAAGATGGCTTCAGACACAAACACTCATGAACGCTGACACACAACACTCCTCCTCTGAGGGGGAGGGGGGGTAAAAGCCAAAATGCCAAAAGGCTTGAAATAAATTAACTTTTTTTTTGTTGTTGGTGATTTTATGTAAATCTTTAAATGAAAAGAGCTAGCCCCCGGACAGACGGCAGAGCCACCCGACCCACTTATATTTATTTAATGATGTGACCCAAATTTATTTCTCTGTGTGGAGTGTTTAATTAGACAGGCTCCCTGGCTTCACCCAGCCTTGGCTCTCTTTCTCTTGCTCTGGCGACACAGGCTGCGTGTGGTCTTTACGACTCGGCGAGTACGAAGGTCCCCATTGCCGAGGGTTGGGTTGGTTTTTCGTCAAGGTCAAATGATATGCGCGTATATGTAAATTACCCCTCCAGGATAGGCTTGGGCAGCTTATCTTTGAGGAGGGCCGTGCCAAAAATTTACGTACTGTTAAGTAAAGGATTTGTGGTTAATGACGGTCGTCGTCATTGGTTTTGGCCACCGCCAGATTATTTTGACTCCCTCTTCAGCCTCTAGATCGAGTCCTCCTGCTACATTTGAATGTATGTTGCGTGGGCTACGAAGTTTTTGAGGCTTATGCGGTTCTGTGTTGTTCAGGATGTGGGCAATAAATCTAAGTTCTAATCAAATTCAAATTAAAGTAGTTGGGTCTTACCAGGCAGGAGATGGAAGCAAGATAATTTTGCTGAAGCGCTGTGTATAATTATTTGAGTTCTTCGACCACATATCGATGCCTTTTTAGCTCTTTCTGATAAAACAAAAATAAAAAGTTATATAATGGATGGCAATCAAAGCTCCCCGAAAAACCCAAAGCGAAAATAAATCAACAAAAATGCAAATTGTCACATAAGTGACAGACAGCTTCTCCTGCGCGCAAATCCTTCGGCCAAAACAGATATGAGAGTGTGACAAATCTTGGCAGGAACCTCAGCTGTCATGAATGCCAAACCTCATCCCCTCCTAAGGTCCTGGAACGCCCCAGCTAAGCCCTGGCTTAGATGTGTTAGATATGTTCAACAGCTGCGCTATTTCCATTTTTCCGTTCTGGGGGTTTGCCGTTGCCGTTGCCGTTGCGTAACAGCCATGACAACTTTCAATTTCCATGACCGCCCCCCTCATTCGCATTTTCAATTTTCCATAGCACCAAGTCACGCCCCCGAGCTTAGGGAGAGAGCACATCCCAGCTCAGGGCAGGACAGCGCACATCAGAAATATTCTAATCCAATCGAAGCATTTATCAGCGTAACCGATCGACAAAAGTCGAGAGTTATGCATCAAAGTCACGAGGCGATGAGCCAACCGAGATAGTCCGTCGTCCGTCTCCACTCCACCCTTGGGCAATTACCCCCTTGCCGACGGAGCGAAAAATTGATGAAATTTTTTTTGTATGTAAATGCTGCACTAAATCAAAACACTCGCACACTCGCACACTCGCACAGTCGCACACACGGGCACAGCGAGAGAGACACGAGCCAACAATTTGATGCTGCATTGAGCAAAGTTGACAAAAGCCAAACGAATCCGGGAACCCCGATGCCCGATGCCCGATGCCCGAACCCCGAACGGGTCGTCCTTCTATCCCCGTATCATAAAAATATATCTAACAATTTTTGCAGTAATGGCCAAGCATAAAAAATACGCAACAAAAACAAGTGCAGATGCCTGAAGAGTGCACGACGATGATGATGGACTTTGAGGATACCCCCTGAACAGATAACTGCAGATTGATATTAAGAAGGGTTGTGCATGTGAACCATAGACACCAATATACCTTCGCAGACACCCTTCCGACCATATCACTGGTATAATAATAATTTTTCACTTGCGTAACCAATCGATTCGCATGTCCTACCCCTAGCTAGAAATCGGTGCGGTGCGGTGCGGTGCGGTGCCAGTGACAGTGCAGAGCGGAGTGTCAAAGATGAGGCCACACTGATAAAATCCAATCACTATGAAATTTACGCTCCTCTACAGGAAATGAAGCGGAAGAAATGTGCAAAATGTATTGACGACGCCCGCCCCCAGAGATATTTCTCTCTATCCATCTATTTGTATGTGTGTTGTGTTTGTGTGTGTGTGTGTGGCTCTGTGGATGTCTCTGTGTGGGTTGATGGGTTGGTCGTGGGGAGAGAACTCCAAGCTATTGCCAGTGCAATTCATAAAACAAATTGATATTGCCCTGCTATTACTGTGGAGACACAAACAGACACACGTCAAATGCCAAATGTTGAACGACGAACGCCTCCGTGTGGAACCGCAGCGACCCCAAAGGGGGAGTGGCAGGAGCAAGGGAACCTGGCTAAATTAAATTAAATATTTACTCGCATTTGCGTGCGATTTCATTTCCATTTTTTGCCCTTCAGTAGCTCGGTGCTCGGTGCTCAGCAATTTGCCGGGGACATGTTGTGCTTTGATTAGCTTTCGCCGATTGGTGTAATTTGTGTCACAGGCAACGGCAACGCCCACCAAGGACGGGTGGAGCAGAAAAATCTCAGTGCAGGCACATAGCACCCATGGGTACCAGTCCGAGTCCCCTCGGCCCTTTTGGCCCTAATTATATGCAACAGGCTAAAGCCTGTGCACTGAGAGCCAAAGCAAGTCCGGACCCAGGCGGTAGTTATAAAAATACAACAAATTTCATTCGAAATTAATAAATTGATGGCTGGCCACGGCTGGGCCTGGAAGGGACATAAAATGGTATGGTAGGAGCAGCCGGGCACTCACTTTAGAGTCAACGGATGGGAGCAGCGTTATGTGTACACCATGGAATGGGTTAGCTTTTCGGAGTGTAAGATAATTACCCCAATAATCTCTATCATTCGCACAACGAATTTCAACGAACATTTTCCCACAAAAGTGTAGTGTGGATCGCCAACGGAAAGCACCAAAGAGTGGTTGGTTTTCCGTCTTTCATGGGGGTTTCTGCTGACTCGCTGGCTGGTAGTTCTTCAACTTGGGCTTTAATCGTGAATCGAATTAATTAGTCGGGCAATTGTAACGGTTAAGTGAGTGAGTCACGATTGCCCGGGCAATCCAAATGCAATTCATTGACAATCGATTAGTCAAACACTTTCCGCCCCTGAATTCTATCATTAATTATCGTGCGCACCCTGCCACAGAGAACTAAAAGTCAGCCGAGCAACCAGCAACCCCCAGAACGATCCCCGATCTGCGCCACTGCCAAAAAAATATACTTTAACACTTTGCGCACTCCCCTCGTGTCTGTGGCCCTTGCAATGTTTCTGCCACAATGTTGTCGCAATGTCGCAGTTCGTTCCCATTGCACATCACACATGCCTGGGTCTGAGTCTGGGCTGGGCTGGGCTTCATCGAGGCTGCGGCGGAAGGACGACTCACACTTGGCCGAGGCTTTGGCTTTGGAGAGTCTCTAATAACAGGCATTGCCAACCCCTAATTTCCCCTAATTTCTTAACCAATTTCGACCATTAGCAGGGCGAGCAGAGAGAGGGCGAAAGGGAAAAAGAGCGAAGGGCCATGAGGCAGGGACAGGGACTGGTGTGCAATAAAAATTAAAATCCATGCCCAGGCCAAAGACATAACTCGTTCGGCTCTCGGGCTCTCGGGCTCTCTGTGCTGTGCTGTGCTGTGCTTGGGCTCTGGCCCAGACTATGCTTCTTGTTTCTCTCTCGCAGTCCCTGTCCCCTTCCCACTCTCTAAAGCTGAGTGTCGTGTCTGCCATAATAAAACGCTGTCGCCTCTCTGTAGTGGAGTGGAGTGCAGTGCAGGAAGACGAGGATGATGCCCCAGAGAAGAAGGCAGCGGGCAGCCAAGTGCAGTGTCCGAGTCATTGTGTGCGGCAAGAGGCAGAGTGGCAGAGTGGCAGAATGGCAGAAGAGACGGTGGTGGGGGTTTGGAGGGGTAGCAGCAGCTGTGTGAATGGTTCGTCGTGTTTGTGGCGAATGATTGGCCACACAAACACGCAACTACTGTCAATTATTTGACTGTCATTGACGCACCGACCGACGGACACGACAGGACGGGACGGGAGGGCGAGAGCTGCAGTATCAAAGGGGGACAGGGACCTCTAGTTATTGCAGGACCCTGGCACAAAAGGGTTGTACTCTCTGCGTAGGTTGTCTTGTGGCCAACTCTCTTGACATTCGCATGTGTTGGCCCACAACAAACGTCTGTCTATCGTGAAGCTCCTGCTGTGCAACTCCCTTCCGCTCCGCTCCGCTCCGTTCCTGTCCCGTCCTGTCCTGTCCTGCCAGTTTGCTTAACTTGCCTGACTGCCCATCAAGTCGCCTGCTAACCGTCGACGTCGATGCCCTCGTACTCGTTCTCCGTTCTCGCCAAGTTGCTCGGACCCCTCTAGCTCGAACCTGAAACCCCTCTGCTGTGCAGGTATTTCATATTGACGCAATTGCAACAAATTTAAATGCGGTTTCTTGGTGGTTGCACAGCGGCAAGGAATTATGAGGGGGATCGAAGCAGAGGAACTCTACGAAATGTGTACTAGTCAACGTTCTATGGTTGGATATCCTGCAATAGAGGTAGGGGTAGATTGAACTGAATGGAAGCTTTGTGAAATGATGAATGAAGAGAACTCCAAACTCGTGACCATGAAAGCTGATGTTCACAAAAAATACAAGATATAAAGCGAGAAAGATCCGGGAATCATTAAAATAATATTATAAGAATTATAATAAGAAATATTTCGTTGTATTTAAAATGCTTTTGTGCATTTCATTGATTTAATGTGTGATTTTATTGTTTCTGTTTACCATTATACGATGCGACACTTGTGGTAAAGTAAGTAATTAACGTACTAGACAAGATATACACGAAGTATAATTAATTTAGTGATTAAATTAATGATTCAGCTAGATACCAGCATGGCACATACCTTTCCCAATACTAATGGGTAGCCATAGTGCGACTCCCCTGGTCGAACGGGGGGAGATTCAAATTTTTTTCCTTCCGTCTCTTTTGTTATTTGCCGTTGGTTTGCTGCACGCCGCTGCAATCATCATTAAAACTTATTCAATGGCACACTGCTTCGTCCTGTCCTGTCCTGTCCTGGTGGGGTCGGTTCTGCCTGCTATGTTCTCCCAGGGAGCCAGGATTCCTGGGCTGGGCCGTGTTGTCCGGGTCGGACGTTGCATGGGTAATTTCTGTTGGCTGCTTTGCTTTTGTGCACATAATGAATTTAATAAATTAAATTAAATTTGTACACGTCAAACATGTGTCGCCAACAATGCGACTTCAAATTGAGCGCCACGCCAGAAAATTGAACAGAAAGAGAAAGAAAGAAAGAAGTAGAGAGTGGAGTGTCCTGTCAAGTCAATAAAAAATTGAGCCAGCTCTCCACACCCCTCCTCGGCTGAGAAGCACCAACAAAAGTGACCCAAATATTTTGCAAGGACAATGCACTTGCCACACAATGCAAACAGTGGGCGGAGTAGAGGGAGATATGAGGCATGACCAGAACAGGACACACAACAGACCGCAGCCGAGTGGTGCAGAGAGGACGGGCTGAAGCGTTACTGGAATCTGTGGCAGGCAGGGAAAGGGAGTTGGTTTGGTCAAGTAAATAAACAAAAGTAATTGCATAAATTTATATGAATTAATGGAAACGCATCATGGAAATTGCCAAATGAATCAAATGAAATTTAAGTTCAAAAGTTTCTCAGCTTTAAATCCGCTATTGGCATGAATGGGGCTCCACATCTCCCACCATCCACCAATGATATCTGAGCAACCTGTTCCCCAAGCCCTGCATGACTCAGCATTCACCTGAGCGCTGCTCGCTGATTGGTGGGCTCTTTGCTGCCTGCAACAGGTAAATACGTAGATCGTGCAACACACTCTGCAAGGGCGAGAGAGTTATGTAGGCATAGGCGGAACGGCCCTCATATGATGGATGACCCTCATGATTCTGACAGTGAGATAGAGTGAGACAGAGAGGAGGTGACTGACCCTGGCTGGAGTGCGACACTTATGAGTGGTGATCTGTCAATCTGTGTAGCTGTGAAGATGATACGATACCAGTGGAAATGCAAAGACAACTTTTGGTAAACAAAAGATACAAATCTATGTATGTGGATTTTGATTTGGGAGTCATACGGGAGCTTTCTTGCTTAGACGTTAATTAATAAATGGAATATATTGGAATTAAGTCATAATTACATATATACACAATACATACAGTGAAAGGGATATTCAACACTGCTATGTTGTGTTATTTTATATTACTTAAGAGAATTTATGGATACTTAATAAAATTATTTTACTTTGCAGAAAAGTAACAGAAAGAGAAAAAGAAACGAGTAAAATTTTGTCTGTAAAGATAGAATACAAAAAATATTTTTAAACGAATTAATAATTGAGACAGAGTACTCCAGATTAATTTGTGATTTATGTGCACACTTAATTGATGGACTTGCAATAAGAGCAAATAGACATGAGACACTCTCAGAATTGCATGAAAATCCCAAAGCAAAACGTTTTCCAATCACTTCGATTCTTTATACATGCGTTAGTTAAATTCTTTCCAATGCAGCACTCATCGATTACGCTGCACTAAGCCCCAACCGTTGGGAGGGGGTATAAAAAAACTGCGCTTTAAATCTATAGCAGGGAACGAACACCCTGCGGCAATCGACTGATTGATTGACAAGCCATTTGCATTAACTTCGACCAGCGGATGATGGAACCAATTAAAGCCCGCCATAAACTGTCAACGTTTTTCTACGAGTGTGTCAAAGGTCAGCGGGAAAACAACAGCCATAGCCACAGCCACAACGGCAACAAAAACAATCAGAACTCGAACCAGCGCAACGTCCAAAGAAACAGCGATTCTGTCAGCTAATTAAAAATGCACATAAAATGTAAAACAAACAGAGAGAAAACTAATGACTGCAAAATCAATACAGGGCGAAACCCAACAGAAATTGGATAGCGTTGGGAAACAGAATCGGAAATACCCTGACAGATCGGTACATGCACGAAATGTTGTGGCACCCTAAACTATCGGTACATTAAAAGAAAATATTTTGATCAAGACATTCCTTTAGGGTGGGATAGCCTTTTAGGAACGAAAACAGTGTATTATTTTCTAAATCTTTTGTGGTCATCAACAAATGATCAAATGAATATCTATATATCCTTTGGGGGGATCCAAATACTATATTCTAGCCGTGTAACTCTTCTAATCGATTTATTGTATTGTAAGTGAGCCATGCATCGATTTCGCTCTGGCTGTACCTTAATTTTAAGAGCTGATGCATGGTTAGGAAGTACAATACCCAACAGTGTACCCACTCTGTACTGCAATTACAAGCATGCATAATGAAAACAAACCCGAAATAAACACAAATACATAAATAACTGAAAATAATTAATAATTTAAATGCTCACTAAAAAAAACAAAGAGGAGCAGAAAAAGTAGCATAAATAAATTAAGGCGAAATGAATACAAAATAAAGCGGGCAAATAAATAATAAATAATTTTAAATATACACAATTTAGTTAATATAAAACCCAATTAACGGGACAGGGGACACGGGACACGAAAGATGGCCAGAAAGGGAAAAAGCTATTTCGACGCCTCTCATTGAGAGTTGTCGCTGTAGAGGATGGAGAATGAAAGAGAAAAAGAGGACAGCCGTATGGCAGCAGCCACCAACGATCCCATGAATGAATGTCATGAAGTCAACTAGGACAAAGCGAATAACACTCATTTATTAATGGACCATTTCGGTAACAACATAAGGCATGCTTCTTTCCAACCACCCACCACGTGCTGTAAGAGAGAGCAAAGAGAGAGCGAGAGAGCTCTGGAATGGCAACGGCATGTAAAACGTTTTGAACTCTGTAATAAATTCTTTTGGATGGCAAAATGCATTTTACATTCCATGCTCTTCTGCTCTGCGCCTCTCTCTTGTTTGCTCTTCTCACACTCTCTTTCTCTTTTGCTCAGTAATAATGACATTGAAATTACGTCTGTCAACAGAATCGGGGCTAAATGCCCGGCAGCAGAGTGTTAAGCGAATGTTAAGCGACTGGGATGCTGTAAAGATGGTAAAGAGGGATAGCTACACTAACAGAAAAACGGGACAGCGCCGAGAGAGCAACCGGTTTCAGACGAATGTCACTCTCTCCCTATGTTAACTTGCCGGCTGATACCGAAACTGGTTTTTATTAACAGAATTGAAAGGTTTGCGGTTTTCGATGGAATGCACAAGCTGGGGTGCATTTCTGCGGCTTCTCTTAAGCTGTTGCTGGTGGGGCTAGAATAACCTGAAAAGGTTAACAGTTTCGAAATAGTGTTCTTCACAGGGTAAAAAGGGTTGCAGTTGTGATTTCGACCCCGAACCACAAAAAAAAACATTTAACAGGCACGTCTCCCCGTTTTAACAGATGCTTTGTTTACATGTTAACCTATCACAATATTCAGCGTGCTCTGTTAGAGTCGCTCTCCAAAAAGACAGAAAGAGAGAAAGCGAGCGATAAAAAGAGCGCGCATCAATTTAAATGTTATGGCATGTAAAAGCAGCTGCGGCTGCTGTTAATGGCCCGTTTGCCGCTCAGCGCCATGAATTTGAAATGTTAATGAGCCGTTGGATGCCACGTTAACAGACTGCTAAAAGCCACAGCGTGCAGTTTATGGGGCTCATGTGTGTGTGGCAGGCCCGTGCATGTCTGTGCATGTCCATTTCTCTGGGACAACATTCTTATTTGGTGATTCGGTCTCCCAAATGGGGCTGTTAACCGAACTTTAGTGTTATGAATGGATGGTTAAGGTAGAGCGCTTGATGTCTCCATTATGTATTCAAATATTCCTGTCAGCCCATGCCTCATTTCCTGAATGACCTTTCATATCTGGAATGTTAAATGAGCACCGAAAAACTATCATTAATAAAAGCTCCACTGCGGGCACTTGCACCACTCCCCCTTTTAATCAAGAAGCGTTCGATTTCCTGTGTCCCATGTATGTAAATTTGCATTATCTGCGGCACAAAAATGCTGTTAACATTGTCATAATTAGCCTACGTGCATGGCATTTGAACCTCTTAAGTGGACGCCACGCCACTCCACCTCTCCGTCTGGCATTTCAATTGAAGACCGCTAACAGTGCCCTGCACCTGCTGTGCTGTGCTGTTGGGGAATGCCCAGTGGCTCTGTCGCTGCTAACCATTCGAGCTCTCTTTCTCGCCTTGTCTGCCCGCTCTCGCGCTCTCTTGCTATTTTGATGGCCTCTGTAATTGCTTAAGTACAGCCAAATTGAATTATGTTAACAGAAGCGCACTCGGCTCTCTGGGCATGCTCAACAGCGTTCAGTCTCTCTCCCTCTGCCACCCTCAGTAAGCCGTGGTAAACAAATGTTTCCCTCTCTGTCGTTGGCTCTGTTTGGGACCGAGGCGACCTCGCCAGGTAGCGAGCAAGGCGAATCCAGTTATTTTCGAAACTTCCCAGCGAGCGGTTCACCGCGGCGGATGAGAAAACTCAGCGATTTGCCTCTCAGTGCACGAGCAAAACTTTACGGAAAAATAGGCGAATATAAAGCGAAATTCAGCAGAGCATTGCAAGTGCTTTGAAAACAGCAAAGTGAAATACAGTACAGTGAAGCAGCAGATTACAGTGAAACCGCAGTCCCATTAAATACAGAAGATACAGTGAAACGGCAAGCATCCGAAATATGTAAATGAAATATTATAATCGTAAAACGCGGTTTCACAGCAAAGGGCATTCATATGCAAATCCGGTCGCACAGCCGCAGCCACAGCGTGGTCCCTACAACAACTCCGAATAACAGTTAAGACCCAGAGTCGCAGCAAATGCCGGAAAATAATTTACGTATTAAATCAAAACACACGTAGAATTCTAGGTTCTGCTCGCCCTTTGGAGCCGAGTGCCGGCGTTTGCAACCGGAAAACAACAATTTTTTTGGGGAGACCCTTGAACATAACGCGACGCGAGACGCTTGCCGTTACGGTTACAGTTACGCTTTACTGCTTACGTTGTTCAGAGAGTGCTTCGGTGTCTCAAAGTGTGTGTCTGTATGTGTGAGGACACGTAATGTGTGCCGCAATTTAAATTTCAGTCCTATGCAAATACTCGTACAATTGGACGAACTTCGTGGTTGTATGTAAAAGTGTGTGCAGACGTGGGTATAAACGTAAACCAAAACAAAAGGATTTAACGTAAGATTCCTGGAGCACAGGAACAGCTCTAGATTCGGCTACATCTCCATCTCGAAGACCAGCTCCATTCTCCAGGTAAGTTCTGTAAATGATGTATTACCTGTACTTTGGAGGAGAAGGAGGTTCTTGTGTGTTA
Organism: Drosophila guanche; assembly: GCF_900245975.1. NCBI lineage: Eukaryota > Metazoa > Arthropoda > Insecta > Diptera > Drosophilidae > Drosophila > Drosophila guanche. The sequence continues at coordinate 4,205,737 of NW_022995744.1, read as the reverse complement.
GTGTGTGAGTGTGTGGCAAGAGTGAGAGAGAGGTGCCCAGGGATCCTGTGGCGGCATTTGCGGTTGCTGTGTGTGGCATGTTAAGTGCAATCCATTATACAGATATGCGCCCTTCCCTGCAAATGCAGGTTGGCCCCCTCTCTCTATCTCTCTCTCTCTCTCTCTCTCTCTCAGCAACCAGCTCTTTCTTTATGGGCTCTCCCTATCGTTGTCTTGTATGGCGTGTGTTTTTGGTTACCACACAACTCGGTTCTCTCTCTCTCTCACTCGCTCTCACGCTTGGAGTCTGATGCTAGTTGCAGAGGAGGCAGAGGCAAATGCAGATGCAACCTCTCTCGTAATGCATCCATCAACTTCAATGGAATGCCATTCAATCAGAATTTCCTTCCTTCCATCGTCTCTCGTTTGTGTTTGTTCTGCACTTCGTTTTGCGCCGTTTTGCATTTTCGTGCAGTTTTGCCATAAAGGAAAATGAGATAAATTCCTGCCCCTAAAAGCGGGAAAAAACGCTGCAGGTGCCACAGAAAAGTTGCACACTCTTCCGTGCACCCGAAATTTCAACTTATGGAATATGGAAATTGTTAAGATAAAGTTTTTGTTGCCGGAACCGAATTGAACATATTTGTTAACCCAGTTCTGGCTTGTGGCAGAGTGAGAGAGGGAGGGTTGAACAGTTGATTCGGGGAAAGTTTCTGAGACAAGAATATGATAGCTTAATTGGAATAGTCAGAGAACCAGAGCAAGAGCAAGAGCAAGAGCAAGAGTAATTAAAAGTTTTGTTGGGGGATATTGTGGCGAAAAGTTGAAGACAGAACCTCTTCTCATAGAAATACAATAGAACCAGTCGGAAAGGGTTGCTGTTGCATCGTCACCCCTATATGGTCTTTTGCTAGCTATTCTATGTATGCATGTATGCATATCTTGATGCATGCGATTGTCACCCCTATATGATCTTGGGCTAATAGTTTTCCCTTTCCCTATTCATTACCATTTCCCTGTGCATATGTTTCCACCCCTATATCTTTAGTATGATCTAATTTTGATCGCCTTTCCTGGCAGGCAATTGAAAGCCGCAATTGATTGATTCGATTCGATTCCATTCGAAGGCTAATGAACCGCAATAAAATTCATTTGGACTACTTACAATTTTTTCTTCCCCTCGGGGCGTTTCTCTCTTTTCCGTCGCCCCTCTTTTCAATTGAATTTTTTTAATTACAGCAAAAAAATTCAAGAATTTGGCGTTTTCCTCAACTGCTACTACTCGTGTATTGAAATATTTTACTTTCCTCGCGCCTGTCATAAATATTTTAACAGGAGAGCAACGCAAATATTTTAAACATAAAAATTGGCAAGCAAACGGGGGAATCGTCCAAAAAGAAGAAATCTTTTTTCATTGAAAGCTATAGATTGATGTGGATGTGGATGTGGATGTGGTCCGGGGTGTGTATAAAAGATACAAGAGAAAACGCATTTTCCAAAATATTTACACAGAAAAAATGAACAACAGAAAAACGAGAGGGAAAATAAAACTAGAAAAAATGGCGGGAAAAGCACAAATAAAGAACAAATAAAATATGAACGAAGGAGGCAGCACGAACAGAAGCAGGAGCCAGGCCAGGGCCAGGACCAGTAGCAGGAGATATTTTATTTTTCGGCTACAATTTTTGTCGCCCAGCAATGTCCTGTGTGTGTCCTCTGTGTAAATGGGCGGGTGTGTGTGCGCTTTTGTATCTGTGTGAGCTGCAGTAAATAAATATACGCGTATCTCTGATGGGGATTTATGGCAATGAGAGACAGTCCCCCCCCGTTGGATGCTGGCCTAGGACTTAAATAAATGATAGATTGAAATTTATATAGCCTATGGCACCCCCCAGTCACAGTCTCAGTCCCAGTACTGAGTCCCCTCTCTGCTGCTCATCGGCCACACTCATATTGCACATTTTTAGGACCATTTCGATAGGTTGTGAGAGCGAGCGGTGGAAATAGGTATCAAAATCCTCCTCAAAATCCATGACGTATCTATGATAATTCCCTTTCCAATTTGCTGGTTGTAAATGCCAGAGGAAAAGTGAAGTTTGCCAGCATTATATCAAACTTTTGCGCCCCAGAGATACGAACGAGTACGAGTATGTATGATAATTCTTATTGAAATATTTTCCACATTTGAACATTTCAACATTTGAAATGTTTGTGAATTATTTGCATTGATTGAAAAATCACTTTCAAATACCATTCCTCTCCGGCTCGCCTCGCCTGCTCCTTTGCCCACAGTTTAGATTGCATTTCCATTGATACATACAGATATTTACACAATTTTCGAACAATGTTTCATAATTAATTTTTGTGCTTTGCTTTTCTAAACCAAAGCCAGAGGCAGGCGCCACCCTTTACCACAAATTCAAAATGCAATAACAAAAGTCTAGGCCCACAGCTGGCAGGGGCAGCAGGGAATTACTCTTACTATGCTTGTTTTCCCCACCAAATAATACAACTTTTGCCAAAGGAAACATCCAATGCAATTTATATGAGCCAATTGGCCAGAGAGCTACAATGGGAATTTTCGGATGCGGAAATGCAATTTCCAGGTGAAATTATTATTAATTGTTATGAAAATGAAAATGAAAATGTAAAGCAGATTCCCCAATACCGAACACACGAAAGGATTGTTTAAATATGTAATAGTCGTAATGCTCCACGCTGCGCTAGCGAATCGAAGAGCGAGAATTGGAAATTAGCCAAATGGAACTTAATTTGCAAAAATGCAGCACCAAAATTCAGATTTGTCGAGAGAATGCAGAGGGCCACGCTGGACCACATGCCGAGCTGAGAGATGGAATATATTTCCCTGGAATTTCAGATTTTAAGAGCTAGAAATAGTGCAGATAAAAGCGAAATCAATAGAAAGTAATCAAAAGCTACAGATAGAAAAGGTTATCCTTAAAGCTATTGCAGTTTCCTTTGAATTTGCATCCTTTTTGGCATAAACTTCGGCCAGAGTTAGCCACAATCCCCATACGGGGATCTCCTTTTTCCAAATAAATTTCCCATCAAATTGTTTCTCTGGTTATTTGCACCACACACAAAAGCATCCAAGTGGCAGGCAGAGGGTCTGTTTCTAGCCCTGTCTCTGTGGCTGCTGACTGTAAAATTAATTTCATATGGCAAATGGCTAAGAAAAATGTTTTGCCGTACAATCCATGAGGATTTTCTACCACACATTGGAGAAGCACATTCCAAAAAAGCTAAATAAGATGCCTCCACACACATCCAAAAACCCCAAAAACAGAGCTGAACAGAAGCTTCAATAAATAAATACTCTCACTTCTGTGTGTGTGTGTGTCTGTGCCCCCTCGAACCTGCTGGATTCTCAGAGTCGACTCGTTTAATTTTGGGAAAGCGCACTCAAATGTTAATTTCATTTCCCGTTCGCCTTTTGTCTGCAATTCCTCTCCACCTTCTTGTTCCCACTCCACGCGTTCTCTGCCTCTGATATGTATAAAAAAAAGATGATATTCGTATTTAATTTCAATTTCAAAGGATTTTCCATGTATTTATTCAAGGACTTTATCTTAAGCATAAATTACGGGCCAACGAACGAACGAGCGAGCGAACGGGTGCGGGCTCCATTTGGCTTTTCGTGCACGACTCTGGCTTTCACCTACTTTCTCTCTAGGTGGGATCTTCTTCTCCATGGGTATCCCCAGCCGAACCCTGGCCAAACATTGTCTGAGTCTATGTCTCTGACTCTGGTTCTGGCTCTGGCTCTGGCATGGCTCTGACTGGAAGCTGCACGGTCTTAGCCTGTTTGCCAAACTGTGGCTTCCAGGTTATCCTTCTGTATCTCCTGCTCTCCTTGCCTCTGGCAAAGTCCTTGTCTCGTGCTGAACGTCGTGTGCATTTGGTTTTCATTTACATATGCGGCTCCTTAATAATCCTTTTGTGCACAGGCGACACAGTCGGGACAGGACAGGACACACACAGCCAGCCAGCCAGCCGAGCCGAGCCGAGACGAGCACAGTGAGTGGCGCACACGTGCGTACAAGGAAATGTTTAAATATATGCAAATCTAGTTAAGTGTAATCATTTAGCACAAGCAGGAATAAAAAAGTGGCCCGTACCCGTACCGTACTTTCTGGGGAGAGGGGGTGTCCTCAGCATCCTGAAAAAGTTGCCACGGAAATTAGAATTTGAATGCATTTAACGAACGCTCACAAATGGGAAGTTATCCCACAATGGCCAGGCGATAATAAAGTTATAAATGGTTCATTTCATGGCCCCTGTGTGTTCTCCAATACAAAAATGTCACCATGAAAAGCATAAGCATTGGATGGGGGTCTTTCTAGTAGGGTTACTCAGGAGCAGAGAATAAACTGTATGATCCAAGATAGCTTATGCCAGACATATAAATGTGTACATACGAATAGAATGTACTTCCTTGGATATAATTTCACAAGTGAGTTCATTAATTCCTTAATCAAGTGCTCATTAATACCCATAATAGAACGAGTACCCCTGCTTGGGCACAGCCCTGTCTGACAGCTAGGGCAAACACACTCCAGACAGAACCACTCGTACGAGCGAGTACTCGTACGCATCGCATTACCAAGTGTAAATAAAATAAGAAAAAATTGCTAGAGAATTGCGGGAAAAGAATCCATTAACGCTTTGTGGCATTGCATTTAAGCCCCCGTGTATCCTTGTGGAGTACTGCGGCTGCTGCTCCTCCGACGGGGTACACACGACTAACGAGCGGCGTTAGTTTAATTTCTAGAGCAGCCAACAACTGAAGGAATGAAAAAATTTCATACATAATGAATGCAAATGCTTTTGCGCTCATAATTTCATCATCATCATCATCAGCACCCAAGCGATGATCATCAGCGCTCTCCTGCCGCACACTATCACTCAGCCTCGCACTGATTTCTCTGTGTGTGTGTTGCCCTCTGTGGTTTGGCAGCCAGGACGTTTCGTGTGTCTGCAACGGATATGAGGCAAAGGCATCACAAACAGAGGCCGACACCGAAGAGCATATAGCGCAACAGAGCGGGAAAGAGGCTGAGCTGAGCTGAGCTGAGCTGGGCGGCTGTTGGTGGCTGCTGGCGGCTGGGAAAAGCGGAGTAGAGCAACGAAGTTGGTTGCCTATTTTCAAAAACACGGCATAAGGATAACAACCTCTTAACCCAGTTTTGTGCAATCCAACTGCAGCCTGCCAGACAGAGGGAGAGAGGCAGAAAGTCTGCCACAGATACAGATACTCTGCTGCTGCTGCTGCTGTTGGAGAGGCTCTGATTCTGAGGGTCTGACATCGAGGGGCGTATCCTTGTGCATGTCCTGGGCTACCCATTTTAAATTGAACTGTGCGCATTTAAGCGTAAACTGACAGCTTGGAAAATCGAAAGCAAAAATAAATTGTCTAGTGAACTTGGTGGTCCATGGCCCAGGCCCAGGCACAGACCAGCACCAGCACCAGCACCAGGCCATGGCCCGACACAGCTGAGCTGATTGTAGCCTTTGGGCTTAGTGTCAGCCAGCAGCAAGCGGCAAGCGGCAGGCGGCAGGCAGCAGGCAACAGGAAGCAGCCTGGGTGGCAAAGGACAGTGGCAGGAAATGGCTTGCTCTCTCTGTCGCTCCCTGCCGAGTGTGTCTGTCTGTCTTTGGCTATTAATTGAAATTCGTTGTGCTTAAAGCCTCCCCCCGCCGCCGGACCTAGCCAGAAACTTTTAAAGGCCGCCCTACATCTCGGTGCGTAGTAGGCCTTGAAGGACATTACCAGCAGCAGGCTACAAAACTTGTCGCCTCAGACTCCGCTTCTGCTCCTACTCCTACTCCTACTCCTAGTCCAACCCTGGGCAACCGACCCTCCCGAATAGCATTTGCATATATATCATCTCGTATATCCTTTTTGTCCGAGCCCTGGCACACGGTGTGTTAAAACTTTGTCCCTTTCTCTGTTCACGAGATTTGCATAGAGCGAGGGTTATGTTGTGTGTGTGCATGGGTGTATGGGTGTATGGGTGTATGGGTGTATGAGGGACCATATATCAATCCTTCAGTGGAAAAACTAACTCTGATAACCGGTTTTTGGGCCTCGTCACGCTTTAGGGTAACCCTTGGGTACAGAGTCCTGCTGCTGTTGCTGCTGCTGCTGCTTGTTAGAGAGAGGTAAACACAATATGAAAGTAATCCTAACCAGCCAACTGGCAATTGTAAACGAATTCGGTTTGTTTGGTTTTGGATTGGAGCGTTCCAGATCCAGATCCCGATCCCAGGGGCAAGGACTCGTTTTTAATTAAGAAATTTCGGGTAAAGAGTTAATGAAGCATGAATCGGTATTTGCAGAAGGGTGAGAACTCGTTCGTAATCGTAAATAAAATTAGCATTCACTTAATTCTGATCAGTGATCACTTTTGAGCACTTTTGAGCACCTGCTTTTTATTTGATAAAATCTCAAAACTGCAATCCCCTAGGGGAACTTTCCCATTTTTCTAACTTTGTCTCTACTTTGATCCCATGTTATCTATGTTTTCTCTTACATAACCTCACTTTCCATACCCATATATAACCTCCCTTTTTGTTTTGAGGCACACACTGGTGCAAGTGCAATTGCTGATTCCCCCATAATACACGCTCAGAGACGGGTACTTGCCATGTCAGCAATGAAATCGAAAAGTTGCCAATGCTCACCTGCTGCTTCTGCGACTGCTCCTTCTGCTGCTTCTACTCCACCTGGTGCACCGGGACTTGTAAAGGGGTTTTCACGGATAGTTTTTGGCCAAACTTTGTGTGCCCAGCAGGGGTGCCACCAGTGGGTGGCAACAAAAAACTTTTCCACAATGCCTTTTTACATATTGAGACTCTCTCTTTTCTCGTTTTCCTTTGCTGCCTTTGCTACTTAAAGTTTGCTTTTTGTCTTTGTATGTACATATACACCGCCCGCCTGCTTTCTCTGAGACTTCTCTCTGCGGAGCAGTCTCAAAGCTGTGCCTCGACGCTGGGGCTCTTTTGCTATCCAAATTGTGAGCAAATTAATTGAACGCAAAGAAATGCAGAAGGCAAACACGAAGACACACAGAAAAGGCTGGAGGAAATCAGGGAAGGAAGGACTGAGATGACGTTGAAACTTCTTCTACTATATACCTGTCTGGATCCCTCTGCTGGTCCCTCTACTGCTGGTCCTGTTCCTGGTCCTGGTCCTGGTCCTCTTCTTCTGGTTGGTTTCCCGACCAACTTGCTTGTTAAATTTAAAACGCTTACCAGTCTGGTCTGGGCTGTGCTTTCACCTGAGGGAAAACCCTAAGCGTAGCAAATAGAAAGAGCTGAATGGAGCGCTGGGAGCAGAGGCTACGACTAGTGGATGCTCTGGCCAAAGGTTGGGGACTTTTGGATCAACAAAAGGATGAGCAGGAACAGAGCAAATGTTGACGACACGCTCGACAGCGAGGTTTCTCTTAGGGTAGAAGTTAGCTAGCTAATGCTAGCTCAGTTCATTATAAAAAGGAATCAGAAACTGAACCTGCAACAAATCGACTCTTTTTGCTACCCTTCAGTTTGGACTAGAGAAAAAATGCTCAAAGTTTTTGCCACTCATTTTTTTACACGCAGTCCTTGGGCTTCTGGTGCGAAGCTCAGACTTTTTTGGTCTCCTTCCTTTTCGTTCACTCGGGCCCAGGCACAGGCACAGGCCCAGGCCCAGGCCCCACTGCTAATCCAGGACAATAAGTGTTTGTCGTTGGGATTTAGACAATTATTCACGTTAAGTTGACGTCTGAGACGGGGAGCCCAGGCAACTGACAGTTGCGATTCGCCTGGCTCTCTGCCACTGCCACTGCGACTGCCGCTGCCGCTGCCTCTGACTCAGAGTCCTACCTCTGCGCTGTGCCGCCGCCTGTTCCCATTTCTGGATGGAGTCTCTGCCTCTACAGTTTTGTAATTTCTTCAACGTTTCAATTTGTCCCGGTCTGGATTTAGCTTCTCTCTTATTTTTGGTCTCATTTCTTTTTTTCCAGGTTATTTCTGAGAATTTTCTGCGACTGTGGATGGGCGGGGGGGCACACGCAACATTTTGTATTATAAGCGCATTTGGGTTTTAAGGTGTCAGCAGCCGAGGGACTCGACTCTCGCGTTGATATGTCATCTGGAAATAATTTTTATTTATTCGTTCGTTTGCCCCCGACATCGTACGCTAAGCCGTCTGGCAATTTTACGATGACATTTCTGCCTCTTACGAGCATTCGGAGGGATTTTCGTTTGCTAAATTTGCAATATACATTTTTCATACTGAAAGAAGGAAACGAAACGAAACGATACGAAAGAAAGCTCTGCGCTGCCGCACCCACTCGAAGCGCTTTATTTGATTTCGTCGCCTCAATAAAAAAAAAAAAAAAACAAAAAACAAAAAAACCTCAAAGAGAACTCCTTACTGAACTCTCTCTCTGGGCGTCTCTCTGTAACCCCAGCCGGGATGTGTGTCCGGGTACCCCCGTTCTGGTCCTGGTCACGTACGGAACATAAAAGTATTTACAAATAATATTTCCATATGGTAAGACGTGACAAAGACTCAAATTAGCGATGGAACGTTTATCTTCCAATGAAGGGGGCTGGGACCTCCCCTCCCTACAGCCTACAGCCTACAGCCACCTACCAGCAGCTGGCCGTATAAAAGTCTGGCCATAAACAAACATCGGGGAAGTATCCTCGTAAACATCCAATATCCGAGTGGCCCATAGAAAATATTTCCTTTATTTTTTCCCATAATTTTAATGCCACGGATTGAACCTTTTTCTTTCTGTTTTATTTTTGGGGCAAACTTTGGTCCGAACCGATGGAACGAAGCGATGGAGTGTTTAGGCCATTAATTTAATTTTATGTTTGATTTTGTGTACGTTTTTTTACCTTCCTTTTTTGCTTGTTGGAAATTATTTTGTTTGGCACTTTTAATGGTCTGCATTTGGCGGCGGCAACGTTTTTTCTTCAGGGAACTTAGGAACTTTAATGACCCAAATTGGTGTCCGGGATTTTGTTCTCGAAAATATACTTAATGGAGCGACTGGACTCTAGACGGAAGAATGAAGAGCCTGAAGAGCTAACATTGCTTTTGAGATTTAGGTTTGATTGAGGGAAAGTGAAGTTGCAGGGAAATAATTTGAATGAGGTTCGGTTTCTGGTCCTCGGATCTCCCTCTGCTGTTTCTGCTGGTGCCACTCGCTGGTGATCTTCTCAAATAGTAGTCAAAGTTGTGGCATCATTAAGCTGCATTTATGATCCTCACATCGTTAAGCCAACGCCAGGGGCCATAACCATCCTCCTGCTCCTCTGCTCCACACATTTTTATGCGCCTATCAACGTCTACGACTAGCAGAAGTTTCTTTTCAGGCTCGGAGCTGCTCCTTCTGTGGGGCAACCTAAGAAAACACTTTTAATTGCTTGAACTTATTAAACAGCTGCCACTGCAGCACCAGCACCAGCTCCTGCCCCTGCATCCCGTGGCAACTCCAGCATCACTTTTAGTATTTGCCTCATATCCTGCAAGACAAAAAAAAGAAACAGAGACAGCAACAGCAACAGCAACAGAAACAGAAGAAGGAAAACTCTTCTCCGGCTGCATAGACAAAGACAAAGACCCAAGACTTGGCTTAAGGTCAGCAACTTTTATTTCTTGGCCAACACTTGCCGATCCCAAGGAGGCCCCAGCCCCGTCTGAAGTGCCTCCAAGCACTGCCCCATCCTCCATCCTCCATCCATCGCTCGTCTCCGTCTGCTTATCTATTCCATTCCTCGACTCCTCTTCCTTGTTTTTCCCCCCCGACTTTCGCGCTGTTGTTGCGCTCATTTTATTGTTCTTGGCCTGGCCAACACCAGAGTCCTCTCTACGGCTGCATTTTGGCATTTTGCAGCACTCGCTTTTTTTTGTTGGTTTTTATTTCTTTTTTTAGTTTGAAGTTTAATGCCAGAGTCGTGCCTCATATTTCGACGATGGAATACAATAGACGATGAAACAACAACAGCGGGAACAACAACAACAACGTTCAACTAAGGCGTGCCAGAGGGACGGAGGTGTGTTTTTTTGGTTTTTCTACTTTACTTCCTAGAGGGTACTGCGATTTTGTAGAGAAGTAGGAGGATTTTTCTATGATTTCATGTGAATATATTTGTGATCCGCAATGGTTCTCTCGCTTCAAAGTAATTATTTAGTTCACTATTATTTCATTATTAGTTCTTTTGTACATATTTGTATGACTATGTTCTAAGGTTGCTGGGAGTTCCTTTTAAAAATGTTGCACTTAATCCTTAATAAGTTTCACCAGGGGAACAAGTTCGCACTGTAAAAACTCCATCAAATTTCTCACAGCAGATACTTTTGTGAGGGCATCTAAGCGTTCGCCATGGACTAGCTAGCATTTATTGCTGTGTTTTTCTTTTCTTTTGTATTTTTTTTTTGGGTGCTGCACAAGTAGTCGACGCTTTTGGTGGTGGCTACACGGCTACAGCTTCAGATACAGCTTCAGAGCTACAGCTCCGGTCTTCAGCTTTTGCTTTTGCTTTTGCTGGTTTGGTAATCCGCCTCACTTTAGCACTTGAGCGGCATCTCCTCACTCTCAGCTCCTGCCTCTGCTTCCCTTGCCCCTGCCACAGCCACAGCCGCTTTTGCTGTTGCTGTTGCTGCGTGCCTCCCCCATTGTCCGCTGCAGATTGAGCAAAAGTTGTTGCCCGTCGCTCGTTGTTTGGTTGCCAGTTTGCCAGCCTCTGGGAAGTGTGAACATTTTGGGCAACACTCGACAGCCCCGGCCCCCGGACTCTTCCCCTGCCCCTGCCCCTGCCCCTGCCGCTGTCACGTACCCCTTGGCCCGAACCGCTTCCCATGATCTCCTCCTGCTCTCGCGGCTCAAAAGGTGTTGGTAATGATGATTTTGAATTATTCATGATTCACGACGATTGAAATTATTTGCGCGCGTTCGTTCGTTCGCTGCTTCGTTCGTTGGTTGGTTGGTTGTTAAAGTTTTGCTGGCCGCCGCCGCCGTCGCCGTCGCCGCCGCCGCCGCGTGTTGCAAGGAGTCGAAGTTGGAGTCGCACTTATAAGGCCGAAGAAGCAACAATAGCCGCAACATCAGCATCAGCATCAGCAGCAGCAGATTTGCGAGGGGTGTTCCTGTATCTCGCGTTCAGTTTTACCTTTTCGCTTTATGTTAAATCATTCAAATTGAACAAAAAGAAAAACACAAAACACAATAACAGCAGCAGCAACAATAGCAACAACAACGACAGCAACAGGAACAAGAGGAACAACAGCTGAGGCCCTGCTAGGACATGCATGGAAAGTGCTGGGTACATGGGCAGAGGGACCACAGGGGTTAGAATGTTCTCAGGGGATGGCATGGGATGGGATATATGGTTGCTGGTTAGCTGCTAAGCTGGGTGCGCTGAGTAGATGCTTCTTTGGATGGCCTCCGAAAGAGATTTGCCACATTCGAACTGCACTGTGGCATTGACATGGGGCAGGGCAGGGCATGGCAAGTCCTGACAAGGCCTATCAAAAGTAGTGCTCTGTTTGCCTTTGTGTTTTTCGCAGCCGATTCCCTAAGCAAACGAAATGTCATAAATGTAGATCCTGTTCATTTCGACGTTTCAATTTGGCTTGGGTTAATGCAGTTTTGGATTATCGGGGATATACGGGAATGTGCAACACCAAGAGGGGCAAGGCTAGAGGGTGCAGTGAAGGCTAATCTGGGCTAGGAGTTAATTGGGAAATGTTTGGTACAGTATAAAGTAGAATTTGGTTCTTGAAATCGAACCAAAAAGGATTGAGTAGACGTAAAGGATACTCCTTTCTCTCTCTCTCTCTCTCTCTCTCTCTCTGTATAGATGATTCATCAAAGAAGTTTCCCATGCACAAAGCTGATTCGTAGACCAAAGTATTCCTCCCTGTGGAATTTTCCACCTTTCCATGTTCCATTTTCCGCTCATTCAGCATTTGGTCCCAGCCTGCTGCTGCCCTTATGGGTTGCCAATTGGCACTATGGATTGGGATTTGGTCAAAGTCATTTTGCGCATTTTCAATTTGGCCAAAAAACTTTCGTTTCCCCACTCCACGGACTCTGGAGGGCTCTGCTCTGGGGCAGGTTCTGGCTGCTTTTGTAGTCTTAGCGCATTCAGGCTGCTAATTAGGCGGCATTAAGATTGTGCCACCCCCATCCCCCATCTAACGTGGCGCCCCCTCCCCAGTAAGCGCATTAGATGCTTCAGTTGTGACGTTTTTCGTTTGGTTGGGGGAAGGGGCACAAAGTCAAAACGAGAAAATAAATGCCAATAATTTGGTTCTCTCGCTCAAAACCAATCACCCAGCGCACACACACAGTGACTGCCAGCAGTCTTTTGCCCTTTTCTGAATGGCCAAAGAGGAGCTGGGGCTGCCTGGGGGGAAACACAATTTAGTTTTTCTTCTTTTTGGAAAGGCTAACGAACTATTTTCACAGAGACGAAAACGAAGTCGAAGTCGAAGTCGCAGCCGAATGCTGTTTGAGGGGTCCCAAAAAAAGTGCAAGCCAGGCCAAAAAGAAGTAGAAAATCAAAGGAGAAAAAGGTTTTACCTCCCAATCCGCCAATCCCGCATTGCTGCTGATGTGGTTGTTGTTGTTGTTGTTGTGTTTGCTACGTGCACACAAACTTAATTTGAAGTTAAAATGTAGCGCCAAGTGTAGGGCAAACAAGGAGAGTGGGAGGAAGGAGCAGGGAACTGGAACTTGGCAAGTGCCCTCACAGAGGGGCTCAAACTGGGCTCATCTTGGCTTTTATGATCGAGTTAATTTGAATTTTCAACAAGCCATCAGCTGAGACAAAAAGATTTGCTTCCTGGCATTCAACAGGAGTGTGTGTCCCAGCCTCAACCTCAACCCTTTTCCATCTCCGCCACTCACCCTACTTCTCGACTCTCTGTTGATGCCACTTTGAAAAGTATTTTCCAGCCGCATGTGTCTGGTATAACTTTTGGTTGCTCCTGTGGTTGCGCCATCCGCCCCTTTTTTTTATTTTGGTGGATCCTGGCCAACGTTTTTCGTACGTGTCCCGTGTGTATGTGCATAGGATTTTCAATGCCTCCGCCTCCTCCACTCTGGCTATTGATTTTCATACAATACATACATTTCTGTGTGTGTGTGTTTCCTTTTTTCCTTTCGTGTCCATCTGATTGGCTGCTCCTGCGCCTGCATCCAGGTCTTTGTCATCGCTTATATATACTATATATAATCGTATATGTAGCATCAGATTCGATTATGCGATTTAATCTGATTTCGCACAAACGAATGATTCAAATGCAAATAACACAAATACACACACACACACACACACACACACACACACACACACACACACACTCTCCCGAGGGGAGCGAAAGGAATCGAATTTTGAGTTTTCCTTCGTACTCTCCCCCGTTTCTCTTTGGTTAATAGCTTTCGATATATAACAAGCAGATGAAAGCAAAAAGATTTGCATTACAAAACAAACGACAGGTAGGCCAAAAGGGGTTAAGGATGCTGTGTGGGATGGATGGGGAAGGAAGGGGTTTGGGGCTGAAATCGGTTTAGGGTTTGAATCGGGTAAGCCCTGGGTAAAGTCAGGCCAGGACCGGCAACAGCGACAGCACCAGAACCAGAACCAGAACCAGAACATACAATTAGTGTGATGGGGTTGGCGGCAGAAGGAAAGTTGATTGGGTTGCGGTTTGTCTGTCTGTTTGCCAAGGCAACAGGAGGAGAGTGCGGGGTACGGGAGGGGCACTAACAAAGCCGGGTTAAGCTCAATTATAATGGCTTACATATGGGGACTTTTAGTTAAACGCATTTCGGTGGTTCTTTCAATTTGAATTCAAAGTGAAAGTTGAATTGCAGACAAAAAGTTCAATTTGATAAGGGATAAAGGATGAAATACGTGTGGGGAATATGAATACCGACAGATTGAATAAAAGGATAAGTCAGAGAACGTAAGGAAGATAAATAACCTCAAGGAACTTCCATTATCCAAAAATGTAGCTTTACGTTGCTACAGTTTTCGCTCATCAATTAAGAGATCTGAGCGACGCCTCTGATGCCACAACTCTCATCAAATTAAAGCCACTTCCCACTGCAGCATTACACCACTCCATATGTTGCAATCATTTCGTTATGCCATAATCATAATTAAGTTGGTTATCAACACCTTCCATTCTCCTGTCCATTATATTCATTCCTGAGCGCTTCTTGGGAAAACTTCCCACAATTGCGGAATGGTCCCTCTAGTCGGGACTGCGATTGCAGTTTCTTTGGCTTGTACTTCCCACAGATTATCACAAATTAGATGCAGTTCGAAGTCGGAATCGGAATCGGAATCGGAATCGGAGTCTGCTGTGGCACACACATGGATCAATCCACATGCCTTGCTCAAATTAAGTTTCGAACTTCAACACCATTCCGTGTCCCTGCCTCTATACACTCCCATCCCATCCATCCTCCCACTGTTGCAGCAGCAGCTGCAGCAGCAGCATATTCTCCCCTTCTCTTCAACCCATTTTGATGGCACATAATTTTCGCACACTGTGCATGACGATGCCCCCGCCGACTCGTACTCGTGTATCTTATGGATGCACCTCAATGCCTTTTTCCTCATAACCAACACGTACGAACAATTCACGAGGCGGCGGCCTCCACCAGAGGTGCTAATGCTGATCAACAGTAACTGATACCAGCAGACAGACACAATTCCCCAAGTCAGAATACGAATACGAATACGAGTAGGAGAGTCCAGGCCAGGTCCAGGTCCATGTCCATGTCCGTCCTGGAATAATGCAAAGAAGCCAGCAGCAACAGCAGCAGCAGCCGCAGCAGCAGCAGCAAACACAATGCAAAAGCAAGAAAACAACAAAATTAAGTCCAACTTTGGCTGGCGAACAATGCTGGGATGGTTGGATGGCTGGCTGGGATGCTGGATCTATCTGGGATGCCGAATGCAACGATGGACCGACCGAACGACCGACCGGTCGCAACGCCCGCTGGACCTGTATCTGATGCGGCGGCGGCGGCGGCCCAGTCCAGTCCACGAGTCGGAGTTCAGTTTGGGTCCAGTGCCAGAGAGCCAAAACACAAATCATCTTCCAGCGCTCACGAAATTGTTGCGCAAACTTTAAAAAGAAACGGAAAACAAAAGCAAAATCCCCAAACAAAGAAAAAAGCAACAGCTACAAGAAGAAAACTCCACAGTTTGTAGACCGAAACGAGGGTACTCTTTTTGATATGAGTCCTAGAAAATGGTCAAACGATTCACATTCAGAGTTAGCTTACATGTAAACTAACAGGTTTTAGAGTGGAGCGAGTGGAAGTTATAGACAGAAGGAAAACATTTATTATGTTTAATATTATGTTTTTATTTGATTTATTTTGTTTGCCTTTTTTGCATGGGTAAAGCATACATTCAGTGGCTAGTGAGAGCGAGTAAATAGTATGCGTTTGGTGCCGTAGCAGCTTTGTTCTCTGCCAAGATATACCCTCTCGATAGAGTGCATCGAAATCAGAGTAAAAAGCCAAAGCGTGAGAGGGGCTGGTCTCTCGGAAACAAAAGGAGGCGTTGGTGTTGGTGTTAGCCGATTGTGGTTGTTGCTGTTGTTACCTGCATGGCAATGGCAGTACTGCCGCTCCGCTCTGTTCACTGCCTGTGGATCTGCAGATCTGCGGAGCTGGTTGCGCGCGGGGGTTCGGTGTGCAGGGCGATGCGGAGTATGTGTGAACTCGCAAAACGTGACACATTTATATCACTTCGTTTGAATCGCAAAATAATAATAAATATAATAGCAGCCAGCGTTCGCTCGCTCTGTTCGTTGCTGGGGGAGTCCCTCTGCCAGCCTCCCCCCCTCTGTCACTCTGTCTGGAATCCCTCTCGCAGATCTGCAGTCCGATGGCCGTGCCCAGGTCTGACCTGCCGACGCCTGGCTTGGGGAAGTTTTCATATTTATTTCACTCGCCGCTTCTCTCCGCTCTTTTTTTTTTTTCTTTCTCAGTTTTTTTTCGGTTGGTTCGACATTTTTGCGCTGCTGCTGGCGGCAATTGTTAAAAAATTTAAACACAACCGAGAGATAAAGAGAATGTTGTGCCTTCGGGGGGTCAGGGTTTGGTCAGGCACTCGATGTCACGAATACCCTAGAAATAGGTGCGAATGAATGGTGAATCAGCAACCAACCTGAAGCTCTGTCTGTGTGTGTTGAAGATCCACCGAGAAGATAGCTTCAAAGACTCTAAAATTCCGCTCCAGCAGAACCTCCTTTCTGAAGATCTACTCTACAGGGTAACCGCAAAAGATGAAATGTCACTGAAGATGACCAGCAGCGCTTCCAGGTAGTCAGTCAGAGGTCCCACAGATCTCAGATCGATTCCCTGCGCCAACTTCCTAAAACCAAAACCAACTTTTTTCGCCTGAAAACTTTGATAAAATTCCTTTTGGTGTGGAAGCGCAGAGCAAGAGTTTCGTTATTTTTGGGACTCTTTTTTTTTTTCTTTCTTCTGTACTTTGTCGCTGCTGCTTGCAAGGGGCAAGGCATTGCCCCATTTGACAATATACGAAATATTGCACCCCTGGGCATGGATCCAGAGCCCAGAGCCCAGAGCCCAGACCCCAGACCGTCCGCTTGGAGTTGTCAGCGGGAGGACAAGCAGCAGCAGCGGCAACGTCGGATGTATTTGTGGCGTATAATGTTACATCTGCTTAGCGGAAAGATAAATCAACGGAGCGAGGACCAGGACCGTCGTCCCGTCGCTTGCATCAGCTACCAGTTCCTATTCGAGCAGCATCCATCCCGGCTTCCAGCTTCACAATTTTCCCCGTTTCCCAGCATCAGGCAGCAGCGCCAAACGTCGCACTCAAGTTGACAATGATAAATAGTGAAAAAGCGCCAGGCAAGCAGCCACTGGCTGGCTGGTTGGTGCCGAGAGATGTGGAGAGGCAGATCCATGAGGTGACAGACACTCCAGTCCCCAGGTTGTGGCAAGTGGTGAAAGTTTTGCCCCCGTCATCATCACGGCAATGGCTCTCTATGTACTGTGTGTGTGTGTACGAGGGAGCGTTGATTGAAGTAAAACATTTCGATTAAAGTTTATGAAACGGCAACCTCAACCTCAGGAAACCCCCTCTAGGAACACCCCTTGGTCAGAAATTAGTATCTACGGATACGGGAGGATTGGGTGAATCTCTCTCTCTCTCTCTCTCTCTCTCTCTCTCTTTCTCTCTGTAGTTGATTAAAAGTTTTGTCCAACTTGGAATACTGCAGGAAGAGGCGCACCGCTTTGAATATCGAACAGGAAGTGTAGCCAAAAACTTGGGGTTTGAGGTTCGGGGCTCAGCGGTCTGTGGGCTGGCAGCCTCTCTCTGTATCAGGTGCTGCCGTTGACAATCAGTTTTGTGTGTCTCCTTTTCTTGGTTGCTGCCTCTCCTGGCAGGACAATATTTCTTGGCCGCAGAAAAATAAAAACAGAAAATGGAACCGAAACTTTGCTGGCTGCCCGGGGGAAAATAAGTTAAGCTCAAGGCGAAACTAAACACTCTTTGAGGTACAAATTTAAATATAAATAAAGTGCCAAACAAGGTCCCACCCAAGAAGAAAGACTGCGGAATGGAGGCAGCAGGCAGCAGGCAGGAGGCAGAGACCTGGGGACAGGAGTCGTTGACGTTGCACCAAAGCAGCTGCAACAGCACAGGAGAAGAGGCAGCAGCTCGGGCGAGGTAAACCCTAAAGGAGGCAACACGACGAGTATAATAAATAAATAAAAAATGCAACAAAATGACATTAAAGGTAAATTCAGCAGCTCTTTGGTAGATTTTTAGGTGCCACGAGGATGCTGGGAGAGGGGGATGCTGGGCCGAGTGAGCAGTAAGCAAACTTGATGGGACGCAGGGGTGACAGGAGGAGTCAGTCCTACCCCAGGCACCTCGGCACCTAGGCACCTAGGCACCTAGGCACCCAGGTAACAGAGAGACAGCTCACTGAAGCAGTCAGGCGGTGTGGAGGGGCAGCAAACGGAACTCTAGGTTTGCATACAAATAACGATGAGGAGGGGGTTGTAAGGACTGCCAGGACTGCTAGGGTCCTGAGAAGGTGTTGGCAGGGCAGGGGCAGCCAAGTGAAAATAACCAACGAACTGAACAGAATTATGCTAGCGGAAAGTTTCACTTGTAATTGGTTGGGTTTTCGGCAGGATGGCCTTCCCAGAGTTAGTTAAGGATGGAAAAGGGGATGGACTCGTAGATCTCGCATTTGCAGCAGATCTGACCCTGAGAGATCAGCCAGCAACCTGGCTTGGCAGTGAACTAGCGGCTTTCTGGAGAGTGGTTTCCTCTGAAGAGGAAGGTCAACAAAAATCGAAGCCAGACACACTCTGGACTTGGGTTTTCCATGCACTCGCGGCAGGATAGTTTTGCTCTGAACTGAAGTGGAGTGGAGTGGAGTGAAGTGCCAGAACTTGCAGCAGACGCTGTGCTGCCTTGCTGTTGTGTGTGTACATTGGGGGGCCATAAAGCAAAGTATAGTTCCGTTCTCGGGCAGCTCCTGGCAATATAAAATACCAAACATAACCCCCGCACATAAACAAAACAGAGAGGCATACTCGTACACGAGTATGACCCGCATGGAGTGTCCTTCCCTACCTACCCTACCACCCCCTGTAAATGTTTTTATTTACACGATTCTGTTCTCCCTCTCCCTGCACCCTGATCTCTTTCTCCCTCTGCCGCTCGCTCTGTTCCTATATGTCTTTGGTTGACATGATATGGGAGCGGAGAGTAGTTGACGAGAGGAGCAACAGCAGCAGAAGGAGCTGCAATTTTTGTGAACTAGTTTAAGTGCCCCATCATGAAGTCCCAAGTTTCTCGTTTTCACCAGGATTGTTTTACTTTATAAAATACACACACAGACACATCCTTGTGGAAGGAGCAGCTCGCTCTTGTGCTGCTATCGCTGCTGCATGGTTATGCAAAGTAATTTGGATGTGTTTGCTAGGGAGGTGGCTGGGATGCCAGTTGGGGGCAAGGACAATAAAGCATTTGGGATACTGCTGCTGCTGCCGCCTCCTGCTTCATAGTTTACTTTTGTCTGGGGTCTTGCGGCGGGTATAGGGTATAGGGGGCTGCGGGTTAGGTGCCTTGCTGGACTCTGCAAACAGCAGCGAGAAGAGGAGTCGAGGAGCAGCTGCAGTAGCAGCAGCATCAGCCTTGTTTTTGCTCTCCTTTCATATTTTTTTATGCAGCCCCATACACACAAATTGGCAGTGTGCGTGAGATGCCCCAAAAGCGAGTGAACGAGAGTGGAGAAGCTGCACATGACCCCCTTTTCCAGCAGCTGCACAGCCAACTGCAGCAGTCTGTGCACCACCTTGGACCCCACGCTCGCCCCACACAGCAACCAAGTGCAGATAATTTCATTTGAAGTATAGCAAAATACATTTTTTTCGACTCTACGCTTGGCTCAAGTTTTTCCTCTACGTCGAGTCATTTCCAGCTGAAGCTTCAAACGCTGTGGAGTCCTTGCTCCCCTTTTTCCCCCCTGGTGCAACAGCAGCAGAAACTCATTTCCTTTCGGGCTAATGATGTGGGTCAATTATGGCAGCCAAAAGCGAACTCCTTTCCGTCCCTGGTTCACTCTCTCGCTCTCTATTCAGATTTTGTCTACTGGAATTAATGGCATTAGTTTTGTGCATTTAGTTTTTGATTAAGAGAGGGATGGCGAGGGGACTGGCAGACTCTGGCATTACGTATGCCTTCGCATTTGGCTGAACTCTGGCCCCCCGAAAAAACAAAATTCTCCATCTGAAATCAATGGTTGATGGGAATTCCTTTTTCTGGATGAAAAGTTCTGTCTGCGGGCATATCCGTTCATGGTTTAAGAAACTTAAGAAATTACTCTCTGTTGATAATGTCCCCCTCTCTATCCATCTTCTTTGGTGGCAAATTCAGTGCTCGATTCCCGATTCCCACCCATATGGCTGGCCCAATGTCTGTGGCCCTACCAACCGCAGGCACGTTCCACTCAACTAACCACCTGTTCCCCCCTCACCTTTACCCCCACCCAACCGAATCCCTTCTCTACGCGTGCATAAAAATCAAATCTCTGTGTTTGTTATTTGCGACTCGTTGCTCACTTTTCACCGCGAAACATTTGTTGTAATATTTTTTACCAAATGTCAACGGAAATCTGTATTTTTTTTGTGGCTGTGTGCCCTCTTGCTGCAGCATGCACCCCATAACCTCCACCCCCCACCCGTTTCATATTAATGCTGCTTCAATTGTACGCTGATTGGCAATCGAGAATGTGACTTGCATGCCAGAGGAGGAGAAGGCCCCGCCATAAGGCAGGAGCGCAGATAGGGAACGAGACAAAGGCACGGTTGAGGGGCACGTTTACGGGGTACGGGTATTTGAATATCGTGGGTGGATGCGGCACTTATTAAATTAAAAACACACACACACACACACACACGTACAGAGCAGTATTGCTTATATAAAACATATATATAAATATATATATGTATATCTGTACATGTATCTCGTTTTTTTGTGCTATTTAACGTGTGCATGCTTCGGCAATTTGATTGTGGCCGAGCAGGCGTATGAAAATCAATTTCACGCTGAAACGCACCAAAAACTTTAATAATATTTGCGTCGCGGCACTTAACAGACAGCCCCGGACACTGGCACGGACAAGGCAGGCAGGGCAGGCAGCAGCGCAGAGGACAGGACACAGGATGCAGGACACTGGCTGTGGCAGGAGGAGGCAGGCACCAGAATACGAGACACACACACACACATGCAAAGTGGGCTGGGGTGGGTGAATTGAACGAATGCAGTCCACGAACAGTTTCTTTGAACAAAACATGAAATTCCAAACGGAAAATGAAAGGTTTTTGTAAAGCTCCAGAAGGGAGGTAAACAAACAAACAAAACAATTTATTAAACGATAAAGCAAGTTCCAACGCGATCTTTGATCGATGTTCAAAGTATTTGTTTTCTAAAGAAGAATTCAGATTGCCTCGATCTACGCCTAAGCTGATTTCTTTGGAAGACAATCATTGTTTGAGGCCCAAAGGGAAGCCCCAGCTGGAGTAGTCTTCTCACCAAAGTCCCCAAAGAGTCGGGCAGAAGCAGAACTCCCCCCGAGACACACATTTCCTGGGTTAGCAGCTCGAGAAGGAATTTATCACCTGGCCGAGAGCCTTGGAATCCGGCCGACAGCTCCACGCTGACAGAGGCAGGCCGAGAGCTAGAGTCAGAGCCAGACCGAGACCAGAGCCAACCTTCTCTCTCTCTCTCCAGCCAGCGTCAGACACTTGGCATAGTTTTGTGGCCAGCAGAATGGCTGGGAAAACGGGAGGTGTTTGGTGGAGGGGGAGAGAAATGTGCAGCGAGAGGAGGATCCTACACGTAGCCCTAACTTTTGCTTCGAACATAAAGTGCGCGCTAAGAATTTACCGCATAAATTTTGAACAAGTAGCAAAAAGAGAGCCGAAGGTAAAAGCCAGCCAGAAGTTGCAGGTGCCAGAAGGCTGGCGGAGTAGTGCGCGGGCCGGGTGGTGCCCGCCAAAGGGCCGATGGGTGGCCGTTGAGGGAGGATGGGAAACTTACAAACCGCACTTTGGCACAAAACTCACAAGACACTCATAACTTTTTATGTTGGTTCGCTGCACACACCACCCCGAACGAACCCAAAGAACCAAAGACCAAGACCAAGACCAAGACCAAGAAACTGAACCAGAACCCATGCCCAGTGCCAGTGCCAGTGCCAGAGTCAGGGACCAGGACGTGGACTTGGACATGGACTACTGCTGCATCTTGACCAAAAGAGAGCGAGGGAGAGAGAGAGAGAGGTAGACTGAGATCGGAGACCACCCCAAGATGCAGTCGAAGGCTAGCACTTGGCCAATTCCCTTGGCCCTCAAGTTTTTTTTTCTCCGCTTCGTAGGTTATTTTTTTATGTGTTTTGCTTCCTGAATCCCGAGACTGAGTCCCCCCCCTACCGCTCTGGCTGCTGCTGCTCATGTGTTTACAAAGTAATTACGCTGCTGAAATTAAATTCATAAGAAGCCCGGGAGGGAGGAGTTGGAGGCGACTCAGAAGGCGGCAAGCATTTAAAAAACATTTCTGTTGTTTCTTCAACGTCTTTTTTTTATGTGGCATGGCATAGTTTTCTGTTTCGCTTCGGGTCTCCGTCTGCTCTCCAGTTAATGCACGCTAAAAGGTTTTTTCCCGCCACTCAAAGTGGGTGGAGTGTGGGGGGTCTGGCTATGCAGATTAGTGGGGGATATTACGGCAAGGTATTTAAACGCGGCTTAGTCAGGGAGTAGACCAGGAGCAGCAGCCAGCAGCAAAGAAAAAGCTGAAGACCCACTTTGGGTGGCAAAGTTGTGAACAAGCGGACTTAGCAGCGGACGGTGCAGCAGTGCAAAGTTTAATTGAAACGGGGTTGGGGGAGAAGTGGTTGGACAAGCGGTATTAAGTGGCATCAATACAGCCAAGTTTTATGGAAATTTAAGAAGGGTTTTAGCAGTGCGCTCAAGCCCGACAAAAATCAGAGTGGCGGTAAGGAGAACCCCGAAGTAATTTGAGCGGATTTCTCAATCTCAGTAGCTTTGAAAACTAATCTCCAAAGAGAAATCCAATCAATTGGAAATTGTTGAGAAATAATGATAATAATGAAAGTTGCATCGATGTCCAAGCCGGAGAGTGAGAGGTGAAGATCACCTCCTGGAAGGTAATCAAAAAGGATCAAGAGAGGATAAATATGATATCCCACAGATATTGTTCCCAGATATAATTATACGATTTTGACCGACTTTTATCTGACTTTTAAAATGTAATCCAACTTTAAGCAACTTCTGGTGGCTGATTTCTGAATCATTTGGAATGCAGCAGGCGCTAGGCGTTACTCCTTGGGGGTTTCTTAGAAAACTAGAAACAATAAAATAAAGCACAATGGAACCGGAGGCGGAGACTTTCCAGCAAATAAAGGCTCCTGCTCCCCTTTGTCTTCTCTGCCCTTGCATACATCAAAATTCCTTTGCTCGCTTCGTTGCGCTTTCTGCCATTTCTGGCGCTGTTCTGTTCTGCTCTGCTCTGCTCTGTTTTTATGGATGGCAAGGAGCCTTAAAGTCCTTTTTCGTATATTTTAAAGTGGATGCGGCACAGATTTGCCCTGGAAAGCGGCAGGCCAAGCCATTTTACAGTTAGAAAAGCCGCAGAGGGAGTCCCCGAATAGCACGTGCTTCCCTTAACGGTACAAATGTGTCGTGTGACTGTGTGTGTGTGTATGTGTGTGTGTGTCTAGGATATGAAGAAGGGAACGTATTAATTTTGAATATGTGGAAAATCTCGCACGCCAATGCCGAGAGAGACCCGACCAGGAAATGCCAGCAATAATGGCTGCCAAAAGGGGCAACCAAATGGGGGAAAGAACTCCCCAGGCAGGCGGCACGAGGATGGGTTGGGTAGGCTAAAGCCCCAACAATGAAGATGCCAAGGCGATACGACAAGTACGTCAAGACGGAGAGTGAAGAGGCGAGTGTCTGTCTGTCTGCCTGTCTGTCTCTGTGGCTGTCTTGACTCCATCTGTGGCTGTCTCTCTTGCTCTCTGATGGCTCTGCCTACTGCCTGCCTGCTGCTGCTGGTAGGCCTTTTATTGCTATTGTCAAACTATTGTGTTTGTGTGTGTGTGTGTGTGTGGATGTGGATGTGCTGTCTCTTTCTTTTCACTCTCTATCCCTGTCGCTACGCCTGCTCCCCCTCTTCATCGTGTGCTTGAGTTGCTTTTTATGAAACATCAAAATGTCAGTCAATGTCATTAAATGACTTTTATATTACACCTAATACGATGACAAGGCCTCCAGCCTGTCTGCTGATGCTGATGCTCTGCCACTGCTGCTGCTACCTCCCTCTTTCTGGGTGGATATCTTTTTGAGTGTATCTTAAAGATTCTAAAATTAGACAATTGTGTCTGTTCGTGTGTGTGTTTGTTGGTCTCTCTTTGCTGCTCTCCTCCTCCACCGCTGCAATGGCTCTGTGCGCACACATGTGATTGCTTTTTGTCTGCGGTGACAAATCGGGGACTGACTGGAAACTGGTTCGAGGCACTGTCCTCATCGAGAGCCTCTGCCTCTTGTGTGCTCCGCGGCAACTTCATGTCTCGTTGACAAAGTCAAACAATTTGTTGAAATAAGTTGGAAATTGAATGAAATTGTCAAAAGCATTTCGCACATTTTATTATTTTTGTATACGGTATTTTTTTACTGAAAGTAAAAGTTTGTTTTTTTTTTTGTGATTTTACAGGGTATTAGAGGTATGTAGGAATTTGTGAAGATTATTTTCGTGCATTTGCACCTTGAGTAAGATCCATAGGGCGGGAAACTATGATTAAAGGGAACTTTTCCACGATGTCTACACATGGCTGTGTATGGTAAATGGTATCTCCGTGGTCTATCCACATTTCCATTGGCCCTCCCCTTGTTTATTCGAGACTTTTGCATCCCGATTCGCGTTGTCTGCTGGGAATTTTTGCTGACTTAACTCTGGGCAAAAGTGAAATTTTTCTTCTCGCCCCAGCCCCAATCGCCTGCCATCTATGGACCCATTTTCGTTTTCTTATTTATGCATCATGTGTTCCGTCGGCGGGGAGGGGTGTGGGGGGCTTTAATAAAGCAAACGCTGAAATTGGTGTCGATGTGTAATGAAAACCATAAAATATTTAATAAAAATATTTACTATGTGTTCCCTGAACATAGCCGGCGCCATAAATTAGTTGTTTTTAGTGTTTTGGCCAAAAGTTGGAGCGAGTTGGAGATGGAGTCTCCGTTTGAGTGAAGTCTGCAGAGCTCTGGCAGAACTCTTTGCGGTTGCTTTTCCGCTGCCCGCCCCTCATCTCTTTCAGCTATTGGGGGCGTGAGCTTGATTTATGTTCGAAACTTGATATCACGTTCGTTCAAGCGGATTTTTTTCCTCATCTCCCCATTGTGGTGCTCTCTTTCTTCATCACCATCTCCCGTCTCCCGTCTCTCGTATTTCTTTCTCCGGACTCTATGTGTGGTTTATTTTTATGTAAAGCGCATAAAGAAAAGTTTTTTAGAGTCCGCACGTAAACTGATTTTTATTTATGGCATTAGCAAGGGGGCATGGAAATGGAAATGCGACTGGGAATGGATGAATGGGAATGGCTAGATCGAGACGTCATCATATGATGAAATGAGAGCATTTCTCGTACCCTCCCCGCCATGGGGCCATGGTAGCGATGAGCAGCCCCCATCACGCCTTTTAATTATGCCAGCTCTTTAGTTAATAGTTTTAGTAACGCAGCTGGAGCTGGGGCAGCAGAAGATTTGTTGGTAATATGAGGGCCATCCCATCAGATGCTTTTGGAGCGCAGTGGGAGTGTTACTTTATGATATATGGTCGGATCTAGTTGGTGTCGGTCTGTCGGTGTGTCGGATCAGCAGTGGAAATCAGCATTTCAAAGGGAGTCCATGAGGCATTGAAATCTGACTTTTATGTTGATCTATTAATAAAGGCAGAGGGGACTCCGACTAAGCCAGAGGGAAACCATAACAAAGATGTTCTTCCCTTACATTGTGAAGTTTATTAAAGAGTTCTGGGGAGAAGTCAAAACATCAAGAGGAAAGGTCGGGGTTTTTTGTAGGAAATTTGAATATATTTCATGTCTGTCATTTGAAGAATATTTCTGCCTTAAGAGTTTTCGTAATGGTCTAAGGCGTTTCTTAAATGGTTTTATAGATATTCTAGTACTTCTTAAGGTAAAAACTTAATTACTTATATTCCCTGCTCCTTCTTAAATCATTAAAGATGTCAGGAGGAAGCTGTAGTCCGAGGGCTAATCCCAGGGATCTTTGTTGCAACTTGTCCAGGCAGAAGGCGCAGTTGGTTTAATTTTTTTTCCCAGCTGCTTCTTCTACTACTGCTCGGAAGAGTTCCTTTCATTTTTTTTCCCTTCTTGAGACTCCTTTCTGGCCACAGCCATTTTTTATGGCACTCCTCTCCTTTTTTTAGCTCCTCTTTCGAAGCGTTTTTTTCCCGGCCAGCTCCTCTAGATTTCTTTTAATGAAAAATTTGTTACAACGTTTTATATAACAAACAAAATGCAGGAGAGGTAATAGCAACAACTTTGTTGCCACTTCGTCTGCCCCGTTCCTGGCAGCCGCCTCCTGACTGGGGCTCCTCTTCATTACTGACTTTCATTTGCTTTTTGGCTTGGCGGGGGCTGATTATTTTTAACTGGAAAACAGCTAATTAAGTATGGAGTAGCATTGTGCTGGGTGCCTCCTGCTCCTGCTCCTGCTCCTCCTAGTCCTCGTTTACTTCTTCTGTGTCGGATGCCTTTGTTGCATACCAGAAGAAGGTGCAACTAAGTGCGTTTCATGGGGGTAGGCAGTGGCGGCAATGCCAAACAAAGTTGCAATAAATGACGTAAAATGTACAAAAGGTGGGCAGTGACTGGAGGGGTGCGGAAGAGTCTCCTTGCACTTAGGGAAACTGATTGGAGTTTTCACAATGGAAGATCTTTGCAGATTTATATTCTAGGAATTACTGAATATATTTCAGGCTGCCAGCTGGAATAAATACAATTCTAGTCATCTTTCATACGGTCCACATATTTTCTGTCTCTGTCTCTGTCTCTCTCTGTCTCTTTCCCTATTTTTTTTCTCGCTGTGTAATTTGCTGGCTGATGCTGGTTCCTAGTCCTGGTTCTGCTTCTGCTCCTGCTCCTGCTGCCTGGCTGGCTGGTTAACTCAGTTTGACGTAGTTATGTCGTTTATAATAAAAACGTTCGCTGCAACTCAACGCGACTTTAATGGCTCCCCCGCTTGGCTCCCCTTCCCCTGCACCACCTGCTGCCTCTTCTGCTGCATCCTTTGCCTGCATCTTTTCAAATCAAATGAGTGTGTGTGTGTGAGCAGAAGGCAAAGGAAACAACAAAACAGAACAAAACGCACAAAAAAGTCTGCTGCTGCTCCTCACTGAAGTTTTCTCTTTTGCTTCTCTCTCCCGTTTCCACTCTCTCACTCTCTTCTATTCTGCGGTTGCTGCTGGGAATGACGCTGCCTGCATGTAAGTGGCCTTCAGGATTCTCTCTCTACTGCTCCTTTTTCTCTTTCTCCCTTTCGTTACTGCATTTGTTGCTGTGTATATGGCATATAACTACATTTAGCATTATATCGACATCTGTTCGGCAGAAAGTCATCAAAAGTACTAAAAAGCAAAACAAAGTTGCCCTCGCCCCCTCGCTGGCAGCAGAAGGAGCACCAGCAGGAGCACCCGGAGCAGAAGCAGCAGGAACGGGAGCCCATACCGGAGTCCCGAAAGAAGAAGAAATAAAAACTTTCCGCCAACTTCAACTGGGAAGCAGCTCTGCTATGAAGTGCAAGAGGAAGCAGGAGAGCAAGTGGAGTCCCACTTTTCTCTCCCTCCCTCTGCCTATCCCACTCTTACTTACATTGCATTCTGGGCCCCATTCTGTTTGGTACTTTTATTCTTTTTCCGCTGCTCAGTGGAAAGTGAAGTACAAAAGTCAAGAGATTTACTAAATAATGATGTAGAATTTATTTGCGATTGCAAAATATGAATAAGCAGCAAGGGATTTATGCAGGGGATACACCCAAAGTATGTACATATTTCCCAACGACTTTTCAATGACAATGTTACTGAAATATTTCCTGATTAGAGACTTTGCAAGTATGAATCATTTACTGTTCTGCTCTGCTGCTTTGTTAAACCTGGATGAGTAATTTTTTTTTGGCGGATTCTCGCTTTGAAGTGTAAACACAAAAAAAAAAAACAAGAAACAAAAAAAGAATCAATGA
Organism: Drosophila guanche; assembly: GCF_900245975.1. Classification (NCBI taxonomy): domain Eukaryota; kingdom Metazoa; phylum Arthropoda; class Insecta; order Diptera; family Drosophilidae; genus Drosophila; species Drosophila guanche. Next base: position 4,177,877 of record NW_022995744.1, on the reverse strand, counting down.
ATCACATAAATCGTAGATTTTGTTTCGATTTCGGGCGCTGTTCCGTGTTCCCGTTACCTGCTGCGAGCTCTGGCGGTCGCTTCATACATACCTCGTACTGATGTTTGCAAGAGGGTGTCTTGTATTTATGAGTAGTATGAGACAGGCACACATATTGAAGAAATTATGTACAAATATAAATAAAACTATTATCGATCGATCTCCTGGCAAGTTATCCCCACTTTGTTTTTCTTGGATCTGGATGAATCTAATATGTTTGAATCGATGATGGGAATTCGTTTAGTCGCAATATCTGCTGTCTTTCTGTTTAGTTTTGTTTCGTTTCTTCACCTGCTCATGCTGATCCCTTCTTCCTCACCCCTTTTCGATTGCAATGTAAAGGTTTTCGTGTATAAGGAGAATTCATTCAATTGGATATTTCAATGGGTATACATATGTATGTATGCATGTATTTATGTACGTATATACACATATACGTATGTGTATATTTTGGTTCGTTTCCCATCTGTTCCTTTACCTGCCGACTGTCCCTCTCTGTCGACGATGTCTTTCACTGTAATGCAACGGGAAATTGTGTGGAATAAAGTAAAGTAAAAACAACAAATCTACACTCTCTGCTGACACTGGCACTGCAGTCTCTATTTTGTTTGACATTTCCTTTGGTCTCACTCTCTCATCTCCCTCTCCATCGCACGATGGTCTCTTAACCACTGCTTTGTTTGAGTGAAATCTCCGCTCAAGTAATGAGACAGAGACAAACTAACTGAAATTGCCATCTCTCCCTCTCTCTTTCTGAAATGGCCCCTCGTGGGGCAGAATTGAAGCATATATTTATGCAACAACCAAAGGCAATGGCAAATGCCTGATGGCGGTGACTGTAGGATGATTATGACAATATTTGCGGAGCTGCTGCTTGTGCATACATATTTTTACAGCCGGAAGTTGACTTTATGCATTTCGCAAATGTTTACACACTATTCAAAAATTATTGCGCAACATTTTTCTACTCCCCCAACCCCCACCCCTAGCCATAGGCACCATCCCACATAGATATCGTTCCATATCGTATATCGTTTTTGTTTGTTTGATCAAGAGTTGTGGGTTCCGGTTGCCTGCTGCCTGCTGCCTTTGACAAGACTCATTCGCATTTATAGAGCGAAATCTCTTTTGAAATGATTGTGTAATGTGGGTAAACACAAGTGGATAAATATTAATCCATAAAGATACACAATTTTTTGCTAATATACAAATTGTATTCTTTTCATTGCAGGTTCGTAAACCATTCAGATGTGATTTCTGCTTAAGTGAGTAAGTTTTCCCCTTCATTTAGTGATGGTGAATATAAAAGCAGAGTTTTTCATATATTTTATGTGGTAATGCATTTCCATTTGCTTTTAGCCCTCGGGTTGAATTATGACAGTTTTATCTGGCAGTCCTATCTCGGTCTTTAGGGCATTTACTAATTCCATTTGCTACCAATTTGACCCTAAAAGTGGTCTGTTCTGTCTGACTTTTCATTAATATTCCATCAACGATGTCGGCGGCGGCTAGATATCGGCAGCTCTAATCGGGTCTACACACAGGAGATGAGGAGATGACTCAGCTACAGCTCGGAGACCGCCGCGGAATGCAGCACTCCAGTAGATCCAGAAAAAAGCGGAGAGGGACGTAGTGGATATGGCCAAAGTTAACTTGGCTAATGGCTGGTCTTTAACCATTTTATTGTAGCACTTTTCCTTATCACATTTCTCCCCACAGAAGTTCCCTTTCCTCTTCTGCTCTCTGCTCTTTGCGCTGTGTGTGGCTCACAGGTTAACCCTTGAATAGGCAGCAACCTGCATCCAAGTGATGCCCCATTAAAACGCTCTACGGTTAACCTTGTTGTTCGGGAATCAAAGTGGTTTTCGTTCTCGTTCGTTCTCCCCATTCATCCATCCCATATTGTGCGCCAATTTTTATGCACCAGGAGAGGGAGTAGCGGGCGTGGTGGGAGACATTGTCAAATAAAACTACGCGTAGAGGCCTCTAAAATAGCTTTTAAAGTCATAAAATTCCACGACTTTCGAGTCGTATCCATAAAAATTAACGATGGGTGCGTGGGGTCTCTACGAATAACTACGCAAACTAGAGGCAGGACAGCATGAGGGAAAGAGAAAGATAGATAGAGAGAGGGGAAGGGGGAACTAGCAAATGTTTATTCTGTTTTCCATTGTTTTGTTTGCTTTTCTCGGGTTGTGCCCTTTTTTAATAGAATTTTCGCTTAATTTGAGTAAAGGGGAAAACTTTATCTCTAGTCTTTCCTTTTTTCGAAACTCTTTTAATTAAATGGTTATTGGCAGGAGAGGGTTGCCGCTGGAGGGTGGGGGCAATGTCAATAGCGAGGGCCAGGGACAGTAGCTGCCGAAAGCGTAAAGCGTATTAATGATGAATATTTATGTGCGGCCAGAACGGAAGCGGTCGCGTGTGAAGGGGTAAAGGGGGAAGGGGCAGCGGCATAAATTAGGCGAAAGTATGGTCAGGGGCTGATGGGTGCTCGAGTGGTTCTCGATAGCGATAACTTATATAGGAATAAAGGGCGCTTCCAGGTCTAGTTCCGGAATAATTATGCATGAGCGCGTAAGGGTAGCTACCGCGGTAGGTGAGAAAAGCCGTGAAAAGTGAATTTTGATCGGATAGATGTACATAGATAGTGTGCCAAAGGTTCAGGAAAGGTTTCCTCTTCGAAGAGTAATCGATTCCGGTAGGTAAATTGGATAAAGGAAAGGTAAAGGGTTGCACTCTCATCGATTCTGATAGACATTTCACAGGTTCTGCTACAGTTTCTGCTTCTGATTTGATGACTGCGAAATTCCTTGACACTTTTTCCCCCACTAACGATGTAACCACTAGACAAACACACCCACACACACACACACACGCACACAAATCCACTTGGATATGTGGAGGAAGGGTCTTGAGGGGAGGGCGAAACGTGCGTTAGTTCCGCTCGCCACACGTTGCACGTCAAACAAATTGTCTCTGTTGTCCCGCTGCCTCCATCGCTCCCCTATGATTTACTTCCGTTCCCCGTGCCACAGTCAGCCATGCCACACAATAATCCTGCAACTCAGTCGAAATGTCGCTGGCAATCTAAGAAAGAAGAAAAATGCCAGCGCCATTCGAAGTGGAGGAGGAGCTGAAGCTCAAGCAGGAGCAGCAGCAGCAGCATCTTCTGGAGCAGCATCTGCTGCTGTCGCTCCAACGACTCCCTCTCTACCTACCACACCCCTCTGGCCATTCCTCAAGGCTTTGTCACATTCAAGCTGCTCCTGGTCCTCGAGCAGCAGCAGCAGCAGTAGCAGAAGAAGCACCAGCTACCAGGCTCCATCTTCTTCTGCTGGGGATGCGTGTCTCCAAGAAGAAATATTCAAGTAAATTGATTTTTTTTCTATGCTCTCTCTCTCTCGCTTGGCTTTGACTGCTGCCGTCCATGCCGTGGCTGTCAGTTTCAAAATGCTTCGTCGTCGTTCCATCGCGCTTATCCACCTCACCACACACCCCCAGTCGATTGGAGGATTGTAGGGCCTTAAGCACCCTTCTCCTTCAACGGCCATACATTTTCTGTCCTTGCAATTTTTGCTTTTGGCGCGTAATCGACTTCATGCTTTTGCTTTTAATGGTATTTTTCCTGTGGTTCAAACTAATATCCATAATGCATAAATATTGAAACCCTACGACCCCTGACCCATACACACACACCCACACAGTCCAACCCACACAGCCATCAAGCCCTTCTCTTACTGCTGCTGCTGCTGCTCCAATCATTGGAGCTGCCTTGGCATTTTTTCTTGATAAATATTTCTTTCCTTTCTTATGTGTGTGGGTCCTCGTCTTGGCCTCTCATTTATATATATTTCTTATACATATGTATATATATTTGGTATATACATCATTCGGTTTTTATCATCATCATCATCAGTCGGTAGTCGGTGAGTTTTCTTATTTTCCTTTTCCTTGTTTCCTTTTTTCTTTTTTGTGAAAAATTTATGCGAAAAAATCCCTACTACGTCTGCAATTTATTGCATTTTCGTAAGTCGAGCGATTTGAAAAATGCCACGGGGCATATCTAAAGCAACAACATCAACGACATCAGTGGAGAAACAAATAACAATTTTTGCTGATTTTAATGTTTTGTCAAAGTCCTTGCATTCTTCGGCCTTCCCTGCCATCCAGCCGCCATTCTGTTTCGCCCGAGGCGCCCCTGTTTTTGCTGTTATTGCTGTTGATTTGTTAATAAACAATTTTATGCCCTACCGGCCATCGCCATATAAAAAACTCTCCACACACGAACGAAAACAATCTTTATGTCCGTGGGGTAGGCTTATTGAATGTATCGGATACCCTGCAAGGGATAACACTGAGCCCCTAGGGTTTGTTCGAATTACGCAGAAGGTGGCCCTACTGGTGAAGGGAACAATTCCTGTCTGCTAAAACATACATTTCCCGCGGTAAGACGATTAACGCACACACATTTCAATGGTAAACATTTTTTGTGTTTGATATAAGAGATCCTTGAGAACTCTTGGATCCCTCTGGTACCTTACGTAGCAACTTATTTGTATTAAGCATTGTAAATCAAAGGTATCTTTTGAATAACTGTCTGAAAACGCAAGTTTGCGCCCATGTCTCGGCTTTCTATGGGCCTCTACACTAAGGGTCTAACGAATAATTAATAGATATTAATAAATATATTTTCTCTAAGTCTCTGTTCGTCTTTAGGTAATTTCCATAGTCCAAGCTCTTGCTCTCTCTCTCTCTCTCTCTGCCTTATTATCTGACATCTTTTGCCCTGTACTTTTGTGCTGACTATGAGCACAACAGATGTTGCAGATGCTGTTGCTATTGTTTTGTTGCTGAACAACATGTGGCACCTTTGAGAAAGAGGAATTGAGGTTGTGGTTGAGGCTGAGGCTGAGGCCAAAGCTTTCTTCTTCTTAACTGACAGTCATATATCTTGCCACGCTTAGTCTACGCTCGGTTCTTAGACCATTTCTTATACTAGCAGTCACAGTTCTATAATTTCTCGATTTATTTTCAGCTGTAGAAACAGCGACAGGACAGCCTGTTTTGTCCTTGTTCTCTCTTCTCTCTCAGCTGCTGCTGCCAGAGACAATCCAAACATTATTCAAAGTCAAACTCACACTCGCTCCTATGGCACGAGGGGAAAATATTTTAACCACATTATTTATTTACTGTCTAGGCATCCCTGGCTCTCTTTTGCTACCCGATTACCCTTCTCTTTATTTCTATGTATGTAAATATGCTGCTGCACACTTCAGTTCTCGCTGTTTGTGTTTTTTCTGCTCGTTTTTCTGCTGCGTATATTTTATTTTGCATTTGTATCAGCCACAATTTATCTGCGGCCATAACAAAAGGCGCCAAGTCGGCTGCCAAAAACCGAAACCCAAAAAACCCTCTCCCACCATACTGATTTTCCACTCAACACGCTCCTTCCTTCCTTTTTTTTTGTATTAAAACGCGACACATTTTCTAACTCGGCAAATAATAATTTTTCCAGGGCACACACAAGCATAACAAATATTGTATGCAAATTTCATGCTCTGAATATTGTAAAAATGGAAAATCATAAAAAAGTGCCTAGCATCAAGCAAGTGCGGCACGGGAGTGAGAGCAACAGAGACGACAACGAATGGTTTGCCATAAAATCGCAAACTGATAAATGAGTCCATGAGTACTCCGTAGGTCATGGAGTCATTCGAAATGAGCCATCGGATGGCTGATCTATCTATGAGGATGAGGAAATAGTATTTTAAAATACCTCAAGACAAACAATATATTTTTTCTGGAAAATATATCTGGAGTATTTAAAAATATATTCGATTTCGTATCTCAGAAAAAACCGGATTTGAATCTCAGCTTGAAGTGCGTTAAAGCGAATTTTAGCGTACTATTCAACCCTTCAACAACAACCAAAATCTGGCTTATTGGCTAATACGCGCCACCCCCACCCATCCCTGCTTCATGTTGCCCTCTGATCCCTCTTTTTAAATTGTTGTTTTGCCATATTTTATGCGTGTTTATCATTTATGCGCTTTTTTGAGTTGCTTTTTACACAGACTCGAACGCACACACACACAGACACTGAAACAATAAAAACAAAAGGGAGAACCAAAGTCTATAAATTAAATAAATTGTAAAATATTGTATGCACAGAGGGGCCAGGGGTGGGATGAGCGGAAAATAGGAGGAGCTTGGCCTTTTATTAAATTAAATATTTCACTGCAATAAAGATTATCAGTTGGCAAAAGGCAGAGATAGACAAATATACCACCAGACGACTGACTCACTGACTCTTCAAACATGACCAGGAAGTGGCAGACTGGTGTGGGGTGGATAATGTTTGGGGGGGGGTGCTGTGGGGGGCGGATGAGAACTAAGGATGTGGATGAGGTACTGTACATCACATACTCAAATTCGAGTGCTCGTACACGAGCGTTAACATTGTAAGCAGACCATATAAATGTAAATGAACTTTGTCCTGATGCCGTTTCCGTTTTCTCATAGTCTGCATAGCATTTCCTGTCACACACGCACACAGGCACACGGCCTCACTGCCTGCCTCTGATAGAGACAGACACACCAGTTAGGCAGCCATTTTTTGGTGATGCATGCCTCACCCAGCCAACATCCTCCCCCTCAACAGCATCCTTGGCAGCCCATTCCACCCCACACTTTGCATGTGACTCTTATTCAGTTCCGTTTTTATTTGCTCAAACAATATTCGACATAGTAATTTTATGCTTCGACTGCGGAACACATAAAATTATCTTTTGAATAAATAAAGATAAGAGTGAGACAAACACACACAATCATAGCCAGAGTGAAAGAGAGAGAGAGAGAGAGAGAGAGAGATAGAAAGACACACACAGCCATTGACAGAGAAACAGAGTAAATGTTCACATTTTAATGTTTTATTCAAAAGGAAACATTCAGACGAAGATGCAAATTAAAATATCATTCAATGTTGGCAATTTAATATATTATTTTTGATAAATGAATACGGCCACAGAGCCAGAGACCAGAGACCAGAGACCGACATTCAGATACAGAAATGTTTCCCCCCATTAACATATGTATCTACGAGTGTGTGCAAGTCGTTTCTCTGTTTAGATAAAGAACCGGGCTAAATTCTAGTAGCCCTATCCCATGCTAGAAATATAAATCTTCTGCTTTATGCTTGGCCAAATGCTCTGGACCTTTTGTTACATTTTATTTTTAGAGCCATTTTTGGATTGCCATTATTGTTGGTCAAATATTTTTGCACTTTTCCAGCTTTGCTTGCGGATTACAATCCAGCATTGCTCTTGGAAAATGAATGAATGTGTCCTTCCATGCTTCGATGTGTCCCTGTGTGTTTTTGTGGGTGCGTTTTGCCCTTGCCCTTTGGCGTCGTATTTACGCTGGGATTTCATACAATGCCAAACGGCTTAATGATTGAGAGTTGTGTTCAAGGGTCCTCGTCCAGCGCACCAACAATCGATAAGAATATATCGAAAGGGTTCTCCAGACGAGAGAGGAGGGTTCAAGCAGTTCAAGTTTTACAGTTTTCTAAACAAAAATAAAGTTGAAAAGTTTTGTGCGGCCATCGGCCATTCATCAAACTTTAAGCCTGAGGGGAGCTAGGGGGATATGCTAACATTTTGTAGTTACATTAATTAAATTTTTATGCAATACACACACGACACGGCGGGTGCCCTTTTGGTGCCCCTCTGGTATATGGTACCAGAAAATGTCGGATGTCATGTGAATCACCGTTTGGTCCTGTACATCAACATATATGTGTGTGTATATCTATATATATCGATGTCCATTTTTGTATCGCTTCGTGGTCGGTCGGTCAATTCGATTATTTTTCATTTTTCACCTTTTCCGCGCTTAAACTTTTCACATGTCGCATGTTATAGTCCATGCACTCGTGCTATTGCTCCTGTTATTTTTGTTGCTGTAAATTCCATGTAAATTAATTAAACTGCCTGGCCATGCAACAGCAAAAACAAAAACAAAAACAAAAAGAACAACTACAACCAGTGTTGGTTGGAAAATATACAACAAATTGCCAGTAGCATCTGGGATGAGCTTCGGTTCGGTTTGGTTTTTGGGGTTCGAGTCGTGAACGCCTTCTCCATGGCATAAAAATTATATATTGCATGTCAAAGGGCAGACAATGTGCCCAGCGGGGCAAGGGGGCAGGGCTTGTGGCATGAAGGTGCCACTTAATATTTTTTCATATGCCACAAATCGACCGCACGACGATCACGAGGTCCCCGGGACACCCAGGACACAGCACAGGTGCGCGACGACAATTAACGAAAATTTATTCAATTTACGCATTGTCTCTACCTCTCTCTCTCTCTCGTTCTCCACAGAAACTTTATAGATTTATAAGGTATTTTTAAATAATAAATTCAATTTTTAAGCACTCTCTCTTTCTGCCTCTGCCTCTGTCTCTGTCTCTCTTTTAATATAAATAAATTAATCGGCGAAGCTTTCAAATTGCTTCGAAAACCCAATAATTACCCAATGAATGTGTATGTACATACAGTAGTCGAGTCGAATCACCATTCCAAAACTTATTTTCGCGTACATTGCGCATCTTTTTTATTAACAATATATTGTATACATATTTGCCATAAATTATAAATCGAGACCCAGGCAGAGAGGCAGGCTCTAGTGTTACATTTTGGTTGGTTGGGGTTTGCCGTCACATTCTGCGGATATTCTGCGGTGCATTCTGCGGGTGCATTCCAAAAAACATTTCCCATTCCACAGAAAAAGTTGAGGAATTTTCAATCAATTTGCTAGCGGGTATTTGCAGGAACGGCCCCTAAATGTATCATAACTTGTTGAAAATTATGATAATTGCTCAATTGCTTAATTGAATATGCAGCAATCGGAAGTACATATCTGGGCAGGGGCGTTCGGGGGTGTTCTTGGGGGAAAGGATTGGATTGTATAACCATCGTGGCCTCGTTCGCGTGGCCCTGCCACCCACTGATGGTCAAAACTGATTGGTGCCGAGCCTCACCAGGCCTAGACACGCCAAATGCTCATTCTACTGCTACTCCTACTCTGCCTCTGGTCTCTGGTCTCTGGCTCAGGCCTCTTCCTCTTCCTCTGCCTCCAGAACACTCCTTTTATTATTGATTAAAAATGTGCAAACAGTTTCGCCAGCAATTTCGTTTTTAAAACCACTTTTCGTTTCAAAATGCCGCGCGGGGGGCTTTAAGTTTGTTTTTTGCATGGACATCACGTATTCAATCAATTGCAACGGCAACTATCGTACGACGAGTGCGACCGACTGCCACATGGCCTGGCTTTGGCCAGGGCGGTGTACAGAGTGGAGTGGAGTGAAGCGATAGACGCTTATTTCGGTTGACCCATTTCGCCAATTGGCCAAAAATGTCTGCAACGTTTGGAACTCACGAATGCATCTTTTGGGGCCGGTTCCCGCATCGTCAAAGGCAGGAGCAGCGCACTGCCCAAAAATTAAGATACGATGCCGGACCGGACTGGACCGGACCGGACCAGGACCAAAGCTGCAGCTGATTGCAGATTGGTTTAGACAGCACCACACACATGCACACGGAGTCAGGGGGGGAAATCTCTCCCTCTCTCTCTCTCTCTTCCTGGAATTCCCGTCTCTCCAGCACTCTGCTCTCTCCTGCTGTTGCTGCTGCCTCCTCGGGTGTTGACATTTATGTCCAATGCAGATTTTTCCACAGACAGCCAGGTCCGAGCCCCTCCGCTCTCTGTCTCTGTGCTGGCCCCCAGCAGTAGCAACAATAAAATTTGCCACTGTGACGGGAAACAAGCAGGACGCAGGATGGTCAGATTGGTCACGCTGTGTGTGTGTGTGTGTGTGTGTGTGGTCATGGGAAGGACGTGAAGAGATGATGGTACCGGGACGGGCATTCGATGGATACTCCCGTGTGTGTGTGTGTGGGGGTGCTTGGAGCTGTGTTAAACAGCCCCAAAGTCCTAGTCTCTCGCCTTGCCCGTGGTCAAGCAATGTAAACGTTTCATGTTGTTACAAAACTTGTTTTAATTTCATACCTCTTCGTGTAGAGGGTATCAATGGGCGTGTTCAGGATATGGGAATTGTGTGGAAATAGGATCCATCTGACTTTAAGTGTGTGCCCAGGTAATCTCGCATTCGAACCCAGTTCCATTGTTAAGCCATCGCCTGGTAGTAAGCAACTTGTTTAGGCCACCCGCTCCCGTCTCTCTGCTCTCAACATCCTGTATATCCTGCTCTTCGCCAGAAATCATAGCATACTGCGGGGCGCCGCTCTCTGAGCGCTGCTGTGCAGCAAAATTTATTGAGCAAAGTTGCTGAACTGATGTATTGCCGGCTAGGCAACGGGCGCACGGGCAGGGGCAAGTTGGTGGGCGTGCCACGGGGGAAGAGAGTGCGGGGGATAGTGGCTAGAGGCAGGCTGACAGTTGGCATACTTTATCATCGGTGGAGCAACGACAGCGCCGACGGAGACGACAGAGACGATGGAGACGACGCTGAGGGATGACCGAAAGAGGATGCAGGATCAAACCACAAAATCCAAACTGATGCACACAAATAAAAACGAGACGAGAAGCGAGTGCGAGTGCGAGTGCGAGAGCGAGAAATGGAGCAAAAAAGAAAACGGGCCAAAGCGAATCGAGAGGCAAGCAAACAGCCAGCGAGCGAGTGCACACAGCCACTGCCACATGTGTGCTGCCAGAGTACTGCTGCAGCATGGAAGAGTCTGTGAATGTGTCTGTGTGTGTGCGTGTGTGTGTGTGTGTGGCAAGGAATTTAAGCGGAACTTGCCGCTTGCCCTTGTGTTTGTTTGTATCGCCCTATCCCCCTCTCTCCTGCTCTCCCACTCTGTGTTTAAAAAGTTTTATGCTCGTCACGAGAGAAATTTATTGCACTCCGGTGTTCAAAGCTTTTATCCTTTCCATACAACACGGCTAGGCCACACATATGACTAGAGGGTATGCGCAGGGCATGACAGCACTCTCCGAGGGTCGTTGGACAAATATAATAAACCATTCTTGAGGAGGAGCGGCGGAGAGACCCAGAATATATTCCCTATTCCAGTAGGTCACCTAGTTAAGGGTCTCTCTTGCAGTCTGCAGAGACATTGCCTGACATTGCCTACTCGCGAATATGCTCTTCCTCCCACTTGTTATCATTTTATTTTTTGGCTGAATTGGTCTCCTCTTCCGCCCACTACCCCACTGTCCCCGCGCCCTCACGTTTCGGACGACTTGGTGTGTCTGAAAAACGGATGTGATTTATTTGGTAATGCTAATGATGTTTTTGCTGCAGTCGCCATACCCGCCCCCCTGTCGCTCAATGGAATCCCTGCCCTGCCCTGCCCACCGCCCTTTCCGCACTCTGCTCTGCGCTGCTCTGCTGTCCTTTCCATCAGTTTTCCCCAGTTTATTTGAGCAATTTTTATCGCATGTGTAGCAACAAAAAAACGAGAGTAAAAGAAGCGAAAACCTGCCGAAAGTTTTTCGACAACACACAAAAACAGAAAACGAAAAAGAAAAAAAAGAGAAAAACCTTTACGGAAAATGCTTACATTTCGTTTTCCGCAAAGTGGGCAGGGGAAACTGTAAACATTTTCCCATTTATCTTGCGTGGCCAATAAATCGCTTTTGTGTCTGCCACCAGCAAAGGTACGGACGGGACGCGGGAATGCTGGCAAGTTAATTTTTTAAATGAGCCAAAGATTTCCTCTATAGAGAGACAGAGGGGACTCTATAGATATATCCTGATTCACTCTCCTTATCTGTCGGTGACTGTCTGTGTGTTTCTGTTTGAGATACATTCAATATCTTGTCACTGGCTTTGACAGCCCCCATCGGATGTGGGGGCCCCAAGGGCATTCGAAAGCGATCCACAGGGCTTTGGGCTTTAATTGTCTAGCTTAAGGTTTTGGTTTATTACAAGGACTTAACCGACATTGAGCTTTATTAATTGTTTGCCAAGCACTTTTTCAACAACCCCTCCCAGTCGCAGTCGCAGTCCCAGTCCCAGCCCCATCCTCTCATGTCAGCAGCAGTCGAGAGGGTGACCCACACACACACAGAGAGGGGTAGAGAGGCAAGGTCAAGAGTGGAAAGAGCTCTTGTGCAAAAAGTCTTGCAAAATGTCTTCGAGTTCAAGCATATGATGACAAGAGATCAGCCCAGTTGGGGGGAGAATCTGTAGCACCATGGGAAGCGGATAAGTGAAAAGTAAATGTCTTGAGAGGCGTCTCCTCACGGGTAAATCTTCCACAAACATATCCCCCCAATCGATGGGGAGGGATATCCCTTACAATTATGCCTACCGCCCCTTCTCGATGCTCCACTCTGTGCAGCTCCTCCGGGCTTCTCGCTCATTTAATCCCTGTTAGCAATTGTTTCATTATTTTGCAACCCTTTCGACAAGTGACTTGCTTTTCCATCATCAAGCAAAGCGTACCCTTGGGAGTGCGGACCCTCTCCCCACTCTCTGCCGCCCCCCCTCGACCAGATGCTGTCATATTGGCTAAGCCAAGTTTAGCCACACGCCGACAAAGGCCACAGTTTTCAAGCTACATTTCCTCCATTCAGACGTGGGCCTCCGCTTCCCCGTCCTCTACCCAGTCTCCTGCGGCAGAGCATGACATTGAGGAAAATGCCTTGGAGGAGGTGGATTGTTGGGTGGCCACTGCCACATGGATACTTGGATGGATGGATGGATGGATGGATGGATGGATGGATGGATGGATGGATGAGTGGGCGGAATTGCTTGGGTGGTTGGTTGGCTCCTACACACAGCCTTGTGGCATGGACAATTAAAACGGTAACCGAAGTTGTAATCATACAAAATGTTTACACTCAAATGGCTGCTTTGTGCACATTCCCCGACATTACTCACTCTCTGTATTCCAGGCGTTATTCTGCATTGTCATTGCGAGAGACAGAGAGAGAGAGCGAGAGAGAGAGAGAGATGCCGACCAAGAGTGTGACTGAAACAGAGGCATGTGCAACGTGTTGGGCTCTGCTCTTTGGAAAATTAATAATTTATTTGTTTTGTCATTCAACATTGTAAATAATGCGAGAGATTTTCCAATAATCTTCTTTGTTAATATTGAAATTAATTTGTTTACTGTTATGCTACTTAATTAAACAAAACGAAAGCACGCAGGCACGCACGCATCATCCCCCCAACGCGTCCCTCCCTTTTGAGGCTTGCCACAAGCCCATAAATATCGGGAGGATGTGCCCAGGTGATCCCAGGAGGCTGCTGTAAAGCACACCAGAAACCGAGGCCTTCCAGAGGATTTCGTCCTGCCTCAATTATGCGATAAATTTATCACCGATACAGAGAGCATGCAGTCCCGTCCCTGCTCTGCCCCGCTGCTTGCCCCTCCTGTGGTGAGGCTCCTTTGATTCAAAATGAAATATCAACGAGTATGCCACACTTGCCGCATTCCTGAGCGATTAATTAATTCCCCACACACCACAACACATCACATTTAAATAATCATAAAAATATTTATAAGTCTGAGGAAACATAACATTTGTAATGGCAGGAAATTTGTTAGTTCTCCCATTCCCAGGCGACAAAACAAATTAAGTGAGAAATATAAAATTTTGTTCCACTTCTGCCCACACGACTGGGGCCCTCCTCCCGTTCCATTCCCCATGGCCACCTCCGTCTCGATTGCCCATCGAATTCTTCTCTGAAACGCAATTTCCAAGTATCTCCCAAACATATTTATCTATTCATCTAACATATAAGCATGTAACCTTCCCACACCCCAACACCCAACATTCCCCCATTAAAGAGATCTCGTGGGGAACAAAAAATTAGAACAACTTAGGAACATGGGGAGAGAGCAGAACAGGGCACAACAGAACAGAACAGAACAGAACTGAGCTGAACAGACGAGCGATAAAGCCGCCGTGCCGCCTGTCATCATTTATTTTGTCAGTCTAAAAACAATTTGAGAACTTATGGCTGCAAACAAGATACTACTCCGGATGAGATGTAGATACAAATGAGATGGAATCAGTGAAATATTCTTCCCCCGAAAAGCAACGAAGCCCTGATACTCTCCTCTCTGTAAGAAATCGGAGAACTAAGCTCTAGGATTTCAATTTATGATACTTCTTCGCTGGGCATGGGATTGCTGTGGCTGGTAATAAATCAGACGCAGGATCAGTTGGAATACCACACGAGGGAGACAACTATAATTCGTAGGGAGCTTATGATTTCTTGGTGATTGCTTTTTATGCATCCATTCGTACATGTGTATGTATGAGGAATATATGGCTAGTATACTCCCACAGCACCTTTAATTATAATCCCTTTTGTGGAAATTGATTATCTTCATACATTTCTGTTGTACAATTCACTTTCCTTTTAAGAATCAATTTTGTAAGATACGAGCATAAAAGAGCATTCTCAGCTCTCATCCAGATCTATGACTATATTTTCTTCACATTTAATCCATTTCCTTTCTCCATAATTCCATTTTTCATGATGATAACCGAAACGCAACAAAAGACCTGCCAGCCTGCCCTTTGGCAACGCAACGCAACGCAGGGCAAGGTGTGTTCCCATACATCCATCTTTTGTACGGATCCTTGCCTTTGTGCCATTCTTTTGGGCCAGCTCTCTGTTCTCTCTGGCCCGGCTATTCAGGCAAAAGGCTAACAAAGTCATCAGGCGGCATGCTCGAATCTTTTGTAGAGTATCAAAGAGAGGCAGCAGCAGCAGAAGTAACGAAAGACCATGGTACCCTGGGCACCGCCTCCCTGCTGTCTCTTAATGATGTGTGGCTGCTGCAGAGAGTGTCTTTTCTTCTTGTTTTTTTTGTTTTGTTTTCTGGTTCGTTCGTTTTACTTCTTCTTCGTTTTTCCTTTAGTCATCTCTGACGAGCACCTACACACGGACACACACGCACACACAAGTCATTAAGTGTTAATTTAATGGCCAAGAGATCTTTGTCACAGATAACAACAAAATGCATGCCAGGAGAGTTTTGCTTTGGTTTTGCTTCGGAATGGAATACGAGAGTACAACCATGGGCATGGGCATGGGTAGGGGTCTCTTTTGGCCGGCCTATCAGCCAGTTGGCATCTCTTACAAGTTTTGTGGAAAAAACATACATATCTGTGCGCAGCAGGTGATATATGTGTGTGTCTGCTGCTTTTGGAACCCTCCAAGGGAGCATCGACAAAGAGAGAGAGAGAGAGAGAGAGAGAGAGGGGGGCAGCAAAGTCTCCTCTCTGGTCATATGATATTTGTGTTGTCGGTTTGTTAACGCTGACAGACAATTAAGTGTTTGCTTTATGTTTATTGGAATGGACTTTTGGTGGAGACTGCTGCTGCTGCCGCTGCCGCTGCTGCTGCCCAACCCCACCCTCCGTCCGCCTCTTTAGCAAATTGATTGATGGCCATGAGAGTGGGCGGCGGTGGGGTGTGGTATGGTAAAAGAGTTGTTTGTTGTCTTGGGTTTCACCTGGCATATCAAATATTCGTTTTGGCTGCTACTTAAACCAATAAAATGGAAGAAGTAACTAAGTAGCGGCCTAGAATGGGGCTTTCGGGCATCTCTGCGGATGCACTGGCTGATGACGTAACGCAAGGCAAAAGTTTTTAATTAAAATTCGAAAAATTAATTAAATATTTTCGGTGACAAGGACTACGGCAGATACAGGACGACGACGTCGACGGCGCCGGCGTTGACGATGACGACTTTGAGATTAAATTTCCTACCTTCAAAAATGATGCAAAAAGCGGCAACACAGACACTGAAAGGTACAAGCGCAGGCCGTGGGTGCCACAGATGAGGATTGGAGTGGGAGTACTGTGGAAAAGTTAAAAAACAAGCGGAGGCAGAGGCAGAGCCTGCAAAGGCATTTCCCAGGCAGAGCCTGCAAAGGCACAGCGGCAACAATATCAAGCGCAAAATGAGAAAATTCACTTGCTTTTGGTCCACACAAAAAAAAAGGAAGACAACAAACAACTAAAATAGTGAGTAGTGCGACAGAGAAGCAGCATCAAGAGAGAGTGAGAGGGAGTGTTAGCTATGTAAAGGGGTCCCGACTTTTAGACAGAAACAAAAGAAAGTTTTCGGCTGGGTATAGAGCAGCAGCAGCAGCAGCAGCAGCAAGAGCTGAAGAAGATGCCCCAGCAACAGCGATGGTGTTGTGCCCCAAAAGAGCTAGCGGGAAAAGTGAATGGAGTTTTCCAATTGCAGAAAATAAGGAAAAGCTAAAAGAAAGAGTGGGAGCACAAGAGAGAGAGGCAGGGAGATGAGAGCGAGGCAAAGGCAGAGGCAAATTTTATGATGCGCAGCTGATAAGCCAAAAAGATGACACACAGTCCAACCGGCACATAAAAAGGGAAGGGGGGGGAGGAAAAGCGGTAGCAAGATGCAGCTTGAAGCTTTCTCCAGATATTTGTGTATGCCATCCCATTCGGACAACTAACAAAAGCAAACAAGGCCAAAAGTAAGCCGAGCCTAAAGAGCCTGAGCCAGAGCCAGAGCCAGTCAAGAGTCAGCAGCAGATACTCCAATTGCAGATGAAGAAATTTGGCCAAGGGCCGGCTGGCTCTGCTCTTCTATTTGTATAGGAAACATGCTAAAGGATAATCACAACCAAAAGGTTATCAATCTACAGTAGATAGAGAGACAGAGAGCGATAGAGGGGCCACCCCAAGGAGCTGTCAAATTAACCCCTCGTTGACCTGTACAGTTCTATTCCCGACCATCAATCATCCATTGACCAGAGGTCCATTGATTGAGAGTTTATGAAATATTAAAGTCTGATGTGAGATTAGATCTTAAAGATTTAAGAGCATTTGTTGCCCCAAAAGTGCTCAGATACATTTGTATCCATGATCTAATAATATATCTTTGGCACAAAAGACAAGCAGACAAGTCAAATTCGTTATTTGCCTTTCGTTAGGCAAAAGCTACTCAAACTTTTCCATCTGTATCTGTATCTTTAGGGAGAGTATCTATCTATGTCTGAGTGTATTTATATATCCATTCATTTAATCCAATTGCACCCAAAGTGTAACTTTTCTATAACTATGCCGACAAGCCAATTATGCCAGAGTAAATAGCAATCTCCACCCACAGTTCCAACTCCAGCGCCAGCTTCAGCTCCAGCTCCGCCCTTCCTTTGCTCCCTCTGTTCGTGTTTCCTTTCTGCCCAGTCGAAAATGTTAAAAACTTAAACAAGGCTGACATATTTCCCCAGATGCCTTCAAACTTTCATGCCAAAGCGGTTGAGAGGTGGCAAAGGAGGCGAGTTCGAGGGGGAGAACTATACAAAAATGTTATGTCAACGCAGCTCTGAGGCCGACAGCACCCCGCATACCGTCGCTACCTTTGGCAGAAGAAAACCTTTTTCATTTCGTGTTTAATGAAAAATGTCAAATAAAAGTGCCCAAAACAGAGAACGTCAGCAAAGTGCAGAAAGTGCTTTGTGCAATAGTTTTTCCAGGTGGACGGGAAATAGTCAAGAGGTGGATGAGAAGAGAACTCTTTTTGGCACACTAATTACCATTTATTTGAAACTAAAATTGCTAACGAGCAAAAGATATTACCCTGGCTATAATAATCAACAGGCAGGCAGGCAGACAGAGGCAATTGGGTGGATATGATGGCCGAGAGGGGCGGATGGGGTGGATGGGGTAGAAGGCAAGCATCCGATAGAACGAATTATTATTTTTTATGATTATTTAAATTACGCGAAAGGACTGGAGAGGCCCGTCCAGGTCCGACCAGGAGAGGCGACAGCGGACAAGAACTGCCTGGAATGTCGGTGCAATTTACAAAAGGCAGCCACTTTGCAGCTCTTGAATGCCTCTGGCTTCCACAGCTGCCTTCTCTAATAGTTTTCATCAGCCAAAGAGAGCCTGCGAGGGCACAGTGGACTCGATGAGGACTTAAAGTGAAGAAAAAGCTTACATAGAATCCGGATAAAGGGAGTCAAGACAAAGATAGAGTTTGCTGTCTACATTTACATTTATTCTGGAACGTATTTTACTTATTAGCCGAAAGTAATTCTATAACTAATAGAATATAGAAGCAAGTAACTGCTCCATAGACCCATATTTCTATTGGAGTTCTTTGAAAAACTAGGCATCTAAGAACTGGATTAATGTAGAGAAAGAGTACCACAGAAATACTAAAGCAATGATGTTTAAATTTTCTGCACTTCAGAAGTTTACATTTACGACAGGCCAAAATGCATCCCACTGTGCGGCGTCTGGTGCTGGTGCTGGTGCTGGTTCTGGGGCTGGTACAGAGGCACAGCCACTCCTCCTTGCAGTAGCCTGCAGCTTTTAGTGCAATTGGCTGCCAGCTTGTTTAATGATCATTAAATACGAAGACGACACACGATGGACGATGGTACGACGGACGACGGCAAGGAGAACCTTGGGATACAGCTGAGGATGGGGACAGACGCGCGTCGGGCGCAGTTTTGATTCAAACCGCTCTTGACCAGGCCTTAATAAATGAGAACAGGTAGTCCCAGCCCAGCCCAGAAACCAACCCAAGCTCAAGCCCAGCCCCAGCCCCAGCCCCAGCCCCAGACTTGTTTTATATAACTTTTTCTCTCCCCGTGTTCAGGGGCGTTGCGCTTGCGGGCAAGTAGCCGGGCCAAGTGCTTTGGACTCACTCTAATTAGTCAATTTTTTTACTCAATTAAATCTGCAAGGCGGCAGAAGAAGACGAAGCAGCAACAACAGAGACAGACGACAAGAGCAACAGCAGCAGCAGCAGCAGCAGCAGTAGAAGAGGAGCAGCACTCGAGTAAGCAAATGATGTGCAGTAATTAGTGGAGTCCCATGGATATACTTACATATGTACATATTCACATAAAAATACACACATATGCCTGAATATTCCAGTTGAAGTTTCGAAGCTGAAAGACCTTGCTGCCGCTGTCGAAGATAAATAATAATTTTTTTCCCTCTGGCTGTGGCAATTTTTGCCACAGAGCCGAGTGGATGACAGGTGCAGTGACAACCTCACATGCAACGTTGCGCAGGCACACAGATGCACGACGTACTCACGGATGCACGGGATATCCAGCAACTTACATGTCATACAAGTTGCCTGGTACTACATTTATAATCAAGCGGCAGTAAACCGCACAGCAGAGCAGAGCGGAGCAGAGCAAAGCCGAGTGCCTTGCCTCAGCGTTGCCTTGGCCACTGCGTTTGTTGTTGCTGCCACATGATGAAGCATCTTCGATGAGCACGATGATGATGCTGATGATGACGGTAGCATCTCTCGTGTGTGCTGTGTGTACTTGCTTGTATCTGCTAAATGAAAACATACATTGCGGTCGTCGGGAGTCCCCCCAGCCGAAAGAAATTGCCCGCACACTGCACACTGGGATTGGATGGGATTAGAAAGTATATCTGTGGGAATGGAAATGTGGCAAAAGCACTAATTACACAACAGCAAGGCAGTCGGAGGGGAGGATAACTGAACATCGCGATTCATTGAATTCCATTTTGGTGAGAGATATTAAAATGTGAAAGCTTTCGATTACCCCCCGAGAGCAGTGGAAGGTGAAAGGAACACAAATATTTCGCACACATCAGAATAGATCTGAACAGATTGTTATTAATGATGGTGCATGGGTGGAAGAGAATGAGCAAGAGTTCTTTCTGAATGGGGATTGGGTCACTGAGTGAATTGGCTAAATATTGCAATTAGAACGTAAATCAGCAAAGAGAAAGGAGAAGCTTGGAGCTTTGACTCCACTTGGATTGAGTATAAGAATAAGCTTTAAATGGTTCTCTTATCCCTTTCAATAGATGGAGCTTCACTTGCTGGCAGCACTTTAGCAACTGCTCGTTGCTTGTGCCACTGTGCCAGCAGCAAAAAACATCCTCATCAATGTCGTTGTCCGTCGTCGTCGGCTGGGGGATACAGAAGCAGCCCAGCCACAGACCAGATCTCAGACCAGCCGCTCTCCCTGTCCTTGTCCTCACCTCCCACCTCACCGCCTCATCTACAAATCGTGCAATGATGGAAAAGCATTGGGCAAAGTCTTTGACTTGTATTCATTTTTTCTTCAGCCATTCTGCTGTGCCTTCTGTTCGCTTCTTTCTTTCTTTCCGCTTCTCTTGCCTTTTTGTGTGTGTGTGCCGCGGCGCTTGGGCAGGCCTTTTATATGCCCCATTCAGTTGCATCTTTTTTGCGCTCAACCATCAGCAGAGATGGCATTAGAGGGGTGGGACGGAGGGGACAGAGGAGCAGCCATCCTCTGTTCTGTCCGTTTCTGTCTGGCGTTTCTGTGTAAAAGCGACTAATGTGTCTACGGAAGCCATTTCGTGCCTTTTAGCGGCTCCGAACCCAAACCAAAACCAAAACCCAGGCCCGAACCAGTTGCCAGAGCCAGAGCAATCTTCAAGTTTTGTGTTTGTTTTCCTTTCGTTGTAGTTAATTCGCCAAGTAATAATATTATACGAGCCGGGGCCCAAGAGCACTTGTACTTATGAATGTCCTCTTCGTCGTCTTCATTCTCTCAAGAACGGAAGAAATTGTACGAAGAGATGGCAACGTGACATATCGCTAAGCGGAAGGAAGAATGTGCCGCCACAATATTCCTCAGGTGGGATGACTCACGGGAAGAGGAAAGACTACTCCAACAGTAGAGTGAAATGTATTGGCTCGTACTTGGCGATGTCCGCTTGAAGGTCACACGACTGATGGGCAGAAGTTTGGGCATAGCTTGAGGCATTCCTCGCTGGCTCCTTGCCTCACGCTCTCATCTTTAGTGTTGAAGGAGCCACTGAGAAGCACTTGTACTTATGAATGTCGTCTTGGGCAACATGCTGTGCAGTCCATCCAGGCTACAAAAATAAGCAATGAAAAAAAAGGAGAACCTGCCGGACCTGCCCCTCAGGCTAAATTGGCTTGAATTTTACGGCTGCTGCTGCTGCTGCTGCTGCTGACGACAACAGGCAACAACAATCATGATGATGAGGACGATTGGCCTCGCCCTGGCAGCACCAGCTACGGCCTCGGTCTGTATTTAAGAGACATCATTCATCTGACCGCCCCATCAACGGCAGCGCTTCGACTGCACATCGAAGGAAACGACGATGATCATAATGACGATGATGTTGTTGCTGCTGCTGTTGATGACGACAGCAATAATAATAACCAACAACAGCAGCAAAAACAGTATCTATCAGATACAGAGAGCGCAGACTACTGGAGGGCAGTCGAAGCAGCCCCGTAGCCCACTCTCTGTGTGTAGCGCAAAGTACAAGTCCGCATAATTATAATCAACGTCATTTAACGTTGCCGGCCGTCACTCAGCGCCATCCACAACATCCACAGCAACAAAAGCAACAACAACAGCAGGAACATCCGCAGCAACCAGACCATCACCACACAACAGAAACAACAACAGCAACAGCAACGTGTAAAGCTCCATGGGCTGGCTGGCTTATTATTATTGTGTATCTTTGGGATACATTTTTGATAACAGCAAACGAAAGAGAAGACAGAACACAGGCAGCAGAAGGAAGGAAGTGAAGCATAAAAGTCACCTATAAATAAACCATAGGAATCTACTAGATATTTGACTGCCATTTAGCGAGATACATTTGTGCGGCACTGCCATTCAGATATTTGAGGCACTTCCTAAGGTTAATTTTATTGGTCAACATTAGGCACAGATTGTTTGCAATATGCGGATGTTGTACATGTCTTTATCTGCGAAAGATACACTATCTGTCAGAGGGTATAACGTCTTCGACTCGCTTGCAAGTTTTTCCCGCTAATTCATTTTCATTTTCCGTTTTTCGTGGGCCTTTCAATTTCTCTGTTTGCTTGGCGTCTGTTGACCTTTGTCAACTTTGAACACGCGACTAAGAGCTCGGAATTAGCGCAAATACATTTCAGTATCCGTGAAGTACACGAGTACAAACGCACACGCAGATACGCAGATACGCAGATACACGGAAACACAGATTCAGATACACAATGTTGCCAGCGGAAGTTGGCTATTTATAACAAATTACCAGGCATTTGACATTTACCAAAACGCCGACGTCAAATTAAAGATTTGTGTGTGTGGGGGCTGTAGGTCTAGAGGGTGGAGGCGTGGCCCAAGAGGAGGGGGTGTGGAAATTGGGTGCCGGCGAGAGGGGGCGAGCACTTTTGGCATGTAATCAAATGTAACCGCACACCAAATATGCGCAGACAGCTGCGGCGAAGGCGGAGCAGGAGCAGGAGACGGAGACGGGCACCGACACGGACACGGATACGGACACAAGCTGTGGAGGGGCTCTATCCTTAGACGACGACGTCAATGCGCTTGTGGCTTTCCCGCTTCCCCGCTTGGCTAAGCCACGACGATTTAATACAATAAATCCCATGGTCCCGAGACCGTCCCGAGTCCAAGTGCGAGTCCGAGTCCTCGTCCTCGTCCTCGTCGGGTTTCGCCCTCCACTTGACTGGGTGGCGGGGCAGTAGCAGAGGGGCAAGAGAACCACAGACTTGACTCTCGGGTTCACTTTTGAGCGACCTTCTTCATTAAAATTATGACAAGCTGTAATTATCTTCGATTTGCTTTGACCAAGAAGCCACGCACTAATTGCGTGTGAGATACAAGAGACACTGGGCGGGGGAGAGGGCACAGCGCACAGCGAAATTAGTCATTCAAATCCAGTAAATGGGTGAAGGGGAATCTCTGAGAGAGATCTCCACGGGTAATGGTCGAGTGGAGTCATGGGAACTAGCAAAGGGTGCGGCCTGTACAGATTTCCAGCTAAAGCATCCTTCAGAGTTTTAATACAGTAAACTATATAAAAATCCCTCTCCACTCCGACTGGTGAAAATGGTGTTAGGCTCTCGAGATAGTTATTTCCTTGAATGTAAGTGTCTGCCATTCGCCATCTTCCTGACTTTAATTTTTCTGCTCACTCGAGGCACCGCAATTTGGTCTACCTACCATCCAGTGTACATTCTGTGGAAAACTGCGTGACCAGGCTAATTAACGCTTCGAGGAAAATGTTGACGAACTCTCCGACAAGCAGCCCCAGCAAGAAAATTGAACTTCAAGATAGACATGAGAGACGTCAACATAATGTCCGTACGTCCGTCTGTTGTGCTGTTGTCTGTTGTCTGTTGTTGTGGGGATGTGTATCTCATAGATACCGGTTCATAATTTATGTAATTATATGCGTTTAAACATTGCAACACGAAAGAAGGCACTGGCATTGGCAGTGGCAGTGGCAGTAGGAGACGGGAAGCCATCGAGTTCTTTCAACTATTATATAGCCGACAACAAATTATAGCAATTATATAACATTTTTTCTTTCCCTTCTTCCCTTTTTCAGATTGCATCCGCCAGAAGAGGAGCGGAGCTTTGCTTGGGCTTTGTTTGTGTGACAAGCGAAACTAATGAGCGGCCAGCAGCAGCAGCAGCAGATCGGAAACAGGAAGCAGCACCAAACGAACGAAAGTAAAATTGCTTAAATAAATAATCGTAACTGTGATAACACCAAAGAAAGCAGCAGACAGCACAAGCAGCAGACAGCACGAGCAGCACAAAACCAGTCTAAGAAAGCGCTCACAAAAGGCTAAAAACAGTTGCGTAATTACCGAACAGAGCGGAGCGAGTGATTTTGAGAGAAAGAGAGAGAGAGCAATAAATGTCAACGTGGAACAAGAAAAGTAATCACAACTATTTGCTACAGTTCAAGCAGCACAAAATGGCACAAAGCAGAAAGGCACGCAGCCATAGTTCTGTGGCAGCAACGCGCAGAAGACCCTCCTCCTCTTGCGCTTCCTCTTCCGCTTCCTCTTCCTCCTCCTCGTCATCCCAGGCGGCAGCAGCAACACATTCAAGTTCAAGGCGGTCATCGTTAATCACATGTTTTATATCCTGCCACACGTTGTTGCTGCTCCTTCTGGTGCTGCTCGATGGAGCCCGGGCAGCCGGTCGCAGCAGCGGGAGCGGCAGCGGAACCAACAAAACAGCGGCAGCATCTGGACCCAACAGCGGTGGGGCAACACCCATTTGGGATCATGCCATCGATTTGAATGAGGATTTTCGCATACTCTGGCAAATCATTAATCAGGATATAACATTCGAAATACAAGCACGTACACTCGGCTACGTTGGCTTCGGGTTCTCGCCCGATGGGAATCTGGCCGGTGCCGATATGGCCATCGGCTGGGTGGACAAGGGTCAAACCTATTTTCAGGTAAGTGAAGCGCAAAATAAAATAAGGAAAAGTATACGAAAGGAACGGCAAACGAAAAGAAAAGAGCAGTAGCCCTGCGAGAGCCCAACGATTTTTCATTCCTGGCCTAACATTTTCATTTTCCCAATGCGTGTGGCCGGAAATTAAGGCCGCCAGCCTGGAGTCCAAGCTCCCAGTCCCGCTGCCCATGGCCATACCCAACCCCTTACCCATCCGCTGGCAACTAAATGAAAAGTTGTCGCCCTAATATCATCCAATTTATTCCCGCAAAAGTCTTCTTCCCAGGACTCTCTCTGGTTGATAAATATGTTGTATGAAAAATACACAAGAAAAACATTTTGCCACTCAACTTGGATTGTAATTAATTTGTAGCAAAAACAAAAGTCACACAAAAAGGTGCGCGAAATATATGTACGTATACACAGGCCTGGACAGTCTGCCAGGGACAGTGGTGGACAGGGGAGAGAACGCGACGGCAGCGGTTGAATAATGACAAACTCATTTGTGGTCCGGCGTTGGAACAGCAAACTTTTTATTTGAACTTCTACTGAGAGCGAGTTTTTTGTTTTAGTTAGCTAATGGAATAGTTGGGTCCGCTTTTGAGGGGAGTAACTACCCGTGTCTGCCACTCGATTATGGCACTTTATCTGTCTGTCTGGTAGGGATACTCATACGAGCTTCTGCGTTTGCCCACTGCTGAATTGGCCAACAAATGATGTCGATTAGCATGCCTTAGTCGCAGTCCCTGCTGTTTCTAGTCGCTATGTTTAGCATAGTCGGGGTCACCAATTGCTTTAACCTTTCGTATTATTGGTTAACGACGTATAATTAGGGAATAAGTAATCGCACGACACCCTCGATTTTCAGCTGCTGGTCGACCTTTTCTGCCGTCTGTTCTTCGAGTACGAGTAGTTCCTACTGTCTTTCGGGGTCACCTTGAATTGCGCTCTGTGAATGATGGGGTTTCGCCATGTCAATTCCATTTACGAGTAGTTGTCCCGTTTTATCTAAAATTTACCTAACGCCCTCCGATCCCATTCTATTTATCGAAGCACATTTCAATTGTTTTTTGTTTTTGCTCGTGGGTCACCGTCACCCCACCCGAATGCCATCTTTGACCCTGCTATCCAAATGTAACGCTAATTTTTCGTTTTTCTTTGGGAAAGTCCTCAAAAAACGACGTCATTTGGATAAAACTGTGGCCCATGGGAGCCGCCCGGCGGCTATTCAACATAGTCCCCCTCCATTCAGGAAGAGTAATAGGAGTCGTCACTGCAAAGTGTCTAATGAAATGCGAGTATTGCGTGCTGTGGTTGCGTAGCTCTTCGCTTTTCTTTTCTCTGTTCTCTGTTCTGTTCTGTTCTGTTCTGTTCGCTTTCCTGTTTGGCCTCACAGGATATGCGTGGGGCAGGCTTACGTGGGGTTGGATGGCCAATTGTGCGGCTGACACAAACAGCGAGAGAGACAGGGAGGAGACAGCTTTTTTTCCCCCTTGGTGGTGCTTGTTGTTGTTGTGTGATTTAATGATTTTCGAGGCAGGCAACGAAAATGTCACCCACACGCATAGTGATTGTTATTGTTGTTGAATGTTAAATACCATCCAGATACATTAATATGTCTGTCTGACTGTCTCGACGACCCCTCTTTCTGTCTTTCTGTCTGTTTGTCTGCCAACCACAGTGCCTGCCCGTCCGTCTGTCTGTCTGCCTGTCTGGTTGTGTGACGGTGTTAATTTCACATCTTGACGTGTCGTTGGTAATTGCGGAGTTGCCTCAAATTGTACATACAATATCGTATAATGGGACTCGTGACTGTCACCTTGCTACCCGCCCTCTCAGTGGGTGGGAACAAAAGCCCTCAAACCCTCAAACCCACTGCCTTGACTTTTTGTGTAGGCGCTGATTTGTGAAGAGGTTCAAAGGTTAATTGGAACTGTAACGGATATGCCGATTTAATATATTAATTAAGTGCTACAAGTGTAAGAGCACTGACAAAGGACCACTCGCAATTGTTTACACTCGCCTCAGGCTAAGATGTACCCTTTTGTAATTATATTTCGTAATTGTAATTTACAAGCGGGCTAAGGCCCCCTATCACTGCCCGAAACTTAAAGATAATGATGGGTTTTATTATAGATAATGAAGCGATATATGATCAGAGACAATAAGCAGAGCCCAAGTTTGTTTCTAATACATTTTCCTTGATTTTTGTACATTACTTATACAGGCAGAACAACACCTTAAGCCTTTTTTACAGCAGATTACACGGAGAGGTATCTTTTGGTCGAATTCTAAGCCACATTCGTACTACTTGGGCTCTTGTGTTTGTGTTTTATTTTGTTTGAGCTTATCGTAATTTATTTCTTAATTACTGTACTTATTGTACACTTAACAATAATTTCTTATTTTGTTGATGATATTTGAATTATTTACGACAATCGAAGTCCTCCAACGCCACTTTAGCCTCGGTCCCGCTGTTCGCTTCTCTGCTAATTGGCTAATTTTTGGAATGCTATTAAAATTGTCAAACAACAGAGTACAATTGTAGGGAGGGCAAAGAAATATTGTCTGGCGTTTATGGAATTTTCGTTTAAAATTCATCTCACACAGACGGCAAACACACTGACCATAGAATAAGAATTGACTGTGCACAGAATTCGGTTCCATCGACTTTAAGAACTCTCTAGAAAGCCCGGCCTGGGGCCAAAAGCCAGCCAACGAGGCTTTGCTCTGTCGAGAGTTTTTTATCTCAAGTGTCAGCCCAAGGGGGGAGCTTAAGTATTTCTACCCCAACCCTCACATTCGGATGGGAGGGTGGGAGGTGGGGATGGGAATAAACGATGGAGCGATAAAACGATGAAGAAGCAGACATTGACATAGTTCTCATTAGATTAAACAATGTGTGGGAATTTTCGCATTCAATTTTGGGCTGCTTTTTGGCTGCTTTTTTGGCAAGTGCCATGTGCCATGTGCCATGTGCTCTGCTGCTTGGCATACTTGGCATAGTTTCTGGTTTTAGCCGAGAATATTATGACTCCGAGTAGACAAGCCGTTTATCATTCAAGCATTTTTCATGGAGAGTTGGGGAAAGCCACTGAAAGTGTGGGACTTGTCATAATGCTTTGGCCAACTAATCATTGGGAAAGTTGAAGGCGCTCAGAATAAAGCTAAACATTATCCAGTTGCACATCTAAATGGCACAATTGTTTCCGAAGCACCTTTGGAACCCACAGAATCTATCTGCATCTGTGGCTATGCATTGTGTGCCGTGAAATGTATCTCACAGACATTCCACAGATACATCAGATAGTCCGAACCTCCCACGCGGCGACCAGCCATCACTCAAGTGGACAACCAGTTGATAAGTTTCCTGAGGTTTTCCATCTCTTAGCACATTCCCCCCACCCTAGCTGACGGCTCAGATTTCCAGAGCAGAACTATCATTTTTTATTGGTCAGCCTGACCAGCCTCAGACCGGAGTCAGACTCAGACGCAGAGCGACAACAAGTGTAACCCTATAAGTCCGTTCTGAAGACTCCCCACGAACACAAAAGCTTTGCACACTTTCACTCCCACAGAGCCACAGGGAGCAGCCAGGGAGAAGAGTAGTCAGCGGAGAAGACGACAAGCTACTAAATGGCCTCGGCGAATCCGCTTTAAAGGCTGACATAATCAGAGAGAGAGAGAGAGAGACACACGAAGGGCAGGAGGAAAGAGGATGGGGTTTCGGCCTATTAGTCGACCATTATTTTGTAGATACTTTTGTGATAAGCCTTTTGCCGTTGCCGCTGCCGCTGCCGCCACCAGGCGATGATGATGATGATGCCACACCTAAAGAGAAATACAAATTTCGTGTAATTTATTTTCAACTTTTATTACGAGCGGGAGCCTTGGGGCGGGGGCCTTATCAAAATTTTAATTAATACGCATCTGAGAAAAGTTTTTGTGAAAATGGTTTCAACGAGATGGCGCTGCGTTGCGTTGCGCTGCGCTGTTCGGCCAAGGCCGAAAGGCCCCAAAGCCAAAAGCGCCTTCTTTGCCTCTCTGACGTTAATTAGTGGCATCCAAAGTGGCTTGCGACGACGACTTTGTTGCACTCGCTCGCTGCTGGAGGGGGTGCCTTGTGCCAGTGGAGCGGGGGGTGTGGTGGGGGATTGAGAACTACAACAAACAAGCCACAACAAGCCATTAGCTGTTTAGAGAGCAGCCAACAACGAAAAACCAAGAAGCGATTAGTATCTTAAAAGTACTTAAAAGGTCGTTACACTGGCCCCATATACTCGCAGCGAATGAAAAGCGAACTTGGCCAGCGACTAATTATTTAATTTCAAGTTTTAAGTATGCTTCGCGTCTGTCAGTCATTCGGAGGCAAAGCTCTAGCTCTTCCCCGTCCCACATTGCCACAGAGAGAAACAGAGACAGAAAGAAACCTCTAACCCATTAAGCGCAGAGATAACAGATCCATTATAGAAGAATTACGAGTACGCAGCAACACATCCACGTAGAGCGCCATCAACATCAACATCGTCGTCGTCGTCGTCGTCATCTTTTGCTAATGACCATCCATCGATGCTGATGTCGATGTCGATGTCCATCGTAGTACATCACTCAAACTGAAGGTTGCTTATGGGGCAGGCAGACACGGGACTTGGGTTGGGTTGGGGGGCTATCTTCGTATCTGTTTAGTGTCCATCTGTCTGACTCACTTTCAAGTGGTTACGATGCACAAAAAAAGAGCGACAAAAAAACTTCATTACAAACTCATTTCAGTTTTTTGGAGGGTTGGAAAATGAAACAACAGTTTTGGCAACCTTTTGAACTTGCACACAGTGCCAACAGGGGAGCCAGAGTCCAACATGCGTACGCACTTTTTATACGCACCACGCGGAGAGTGGATTGGAGTATCCAGCAGATACATTAGGCATTGGCATTAGCACGTTGTTCTATGACTGTGCTGTTAATTATCGGCCGATGATTAATTATGGCAGTTCGGTTTGGTACAGTCGGGCTTTTGAACTCGCAAGAGATCTGCGGCTTGTTTTGGGGTCCGGTTTTGTCCGTCGTCGTGGCCCTCTTTTGATTGGCATATGAGTAATGAGCTTTTTGTTTCGCTTTCCGCCATGACATGCGAACATCTTGTGAGCATTTTCGAGTAATTCTCTTCTCTTTGTACAATTTGTGTGTTGTGTGAAATTGTTTATTTTTTTACAACAATCTCTATCCAGTACTGCTGCTGCTGCTGCTGCCCACACACACTCGCCGTGAGACCCAGACCCTAGATCCATCTATCCATCCCGCAGCTTGCATGTCATCACTTCAGACGCGAGAGTTCTTGGTTACTTTTTCCTACGTATTCCCGTTCTGGGTACTTTCATTGCTTTCTCACAGCTGTGGCGCTGTGTTGTTTTGTGTTGTGTGGCGTGCTCAGCGCTTAGAATTCAATTAGTTTTTATAGACATTATCCAATTTGTTCTTCTTCTCTGTCGCTCGGGATACTCGCAGCTAGTCTATGGGTGCGTGAGTGAGTGAGTTTCCATGGGCGTTCGAGTGCGGGGGTATCCATGGCTGAAGCGATTCGCGTGCTGAGCATTCTCTGGCCTCCACTCGAATGGCCATTCATCCATTTGGGTTCTCATTCTCAACGAGTATTGTTCCTGAAAGCACTATTT
Organism: Drosophila guanche; assembly: GCF_900245975.1. Lineage (NCBI taxonomy): Eukaryota > Metazoa > Arthropoda > Insecta > Diptera > Drosophilidae > Drosophila > Drosophila guanche. The sequence continues at coordinate 4,147,923 of NW_022995744.1, read as the reverse complement.
CTCTTCTTTTTTTTTTTGTGTAGTTGTGGACACGCATATCACACAAGCTGGTAGGGGGTGGGCACGCCTACGCACACTGACACAAACATTCACACACTCACTTCATAAATCATAAATAAATATATGTACATATGCTGGCAAATGATATACATACATAGATGAGAGTTATACTGCCTCCAGCTTTGCTGTCTGCTCGCGCTTCGAGAGCACAAAAGCCAATAAATAATAGTTAAATATTTTTTTGTGGACGCACAAATATTTTGTTATTCAATTTTCTGATATTTAGGCGGTGTGTGGAGAGGATTGGGGGTGGACGCAGGCACAGCCAAATTGATTCAATTGTTCGTGGAGAGAGTCGAGAGGCTTTGCATTAGATCTGAAATTTGTGCAGACTAATAAATATGATTTGAATAGGGGAAATGCTGAGGAAGAAGTTAAGCAGGAGTAGAGCTGACTATCTTCATTCCATAAGAGACATTAGGCACAATCAATTGCTGACATCAACCATAAAATCGCTTAGATGCACTTGCGTCTCTCGGGAGTATTTCCCATATACCCCCATCAAAAGTAACCAGTCATTTGCATAACTCCAAGAACTATCTAACCAATCGAAATTCCATAACTCATTTATCATTACCCCATCCATAATTGCACGAACTTTCGTCGTCAGCCATTCCCCTTCCTCTATGCCCCAATGGACTCGACACATTTCGAATGCCATCAACTATGCATGAGAGAAACTTTCTCAGGATGTGCCTGTGCCGTCTCTGCCTCTTCCCCAAAAGTACTTATCCCATCGAATCGAGTTGTATGGCTCAGAATGTATAGATTTATGTTAACTTTTGGCCAATATCAAAGTCATTACTCATCAGTTTTCGGCTTAAACACACAGAGATAGGCAGTGAGAGGGGAGGCGCAGACACTGGCAAATCAATTAACTGCCAAATCAATTTACAATTTATGCATAAACTTTATAATCAATAGACATGGGCGCACTTGAGAAGCCACAACCTTATGTGTCTCCACTTGCCCCCCTTGCTCCTATGGGTCTGTCAGTCAGTTTTAAAGCCAAAGCCAAAGCCAAAGTAACAATTATGAAGGAGTCGGAGGAGTTGGGGCCCAAGGACCGAGAACCGAGAACCGAGAACCGAGAACCAAGCCAGAGTCTTCTTTGGACAAATCCGTTAGGCCATAAAAGCCATAAATGCTCAATTACAGGAAGTAAATATGCACACTTGATTGCAGAATGTTGCGTAGATTACAGATGCCCAAGAAGAGGCTCTGCCTCGGCTGTCTTGGCTGCCCAAAGAGCTGGCAACTTGGTTGACTTTTAAAATTATCGCACATATCAAAACTGCAGGCTGGCAAGAGCCAAAGCCAAAGACAAAGCCAGAGCCTAAGCCGGGCCTGCCTCCTCTTGGTCAGACCCGGTACTTATGTGAGTGTGTGTGTGTGTGTGTGTGTGTGTGTGTGTACGAGAGAGAAATTTAATTTCATTACATTCATGTGACATAAGCCGTTGTTGGAGATGCCTTTAGCCCGTTCTGAGGCCTACTTTGGCCCCTTTGCCGCTCACTGCTCTTTTCCCTGGTCCCTGTTCTTGCCGTGTCTTCTGCTGGGGTCGGTTAGTCGGTTGGGATCCCATCCCATCCTCTGCTAAGCATTTTGGATAATCTATTACACATAACGCAAACCTCAAAAACCGCAAAACAGCCGCCAGTGGTTGGGATGGCGATGGCCCCAAGACTTTCCAAGCACAACCACTTGACTGCGCTTCTCTCTGCCCCTCTGCCTGCCTCCCTCGTGCTGTCTCTCTGTGCCTGCTGCTCTCTGTCTTTCTCTCGGGGGGGCTATTAGTGCGTTGTGTGGCTCTCCTCACTGTGGTTCGGCGGGACAATGCCAAGTGCGCCGCATATTTGCTTTAGCGGGCACCGCATCTTCGACAACAGCCAGCGACGACGAAGACGAAGACGACGACGGAGACAACGATGTTGGCCAAGACAACGGATAATTGCAGAAAGTACCGTTGCCCATATGCGAAAGAACACTCTGCAGCACACTCTCCCCCTCCCATCACAACCCTCCCGTTCCGCACCTCATAATTTCCTACGGCATGCCATGACCATGGCCCAGGCACAATTTTCATTGCGTTTGCAAAATATTTGCTGGTGTGTCTTCTCCTCGCAATTTATGAGCGTTGAAAAGACTTAGAAAGGGGGGTTTTTGGGCCAAGCCAGGCCAAGCCGGGCCGGGCCGGGCCGGGAGGGGTGTTGCCTGTTGATTATGTTGATAATGTCAGCAGGCGAATATACAGTGATACAAGAGTGGGGTAGGGGCGGGGGCAGAACCAGTTCCGACCGGTTCTCCGAGAGGCACCAGCAGCAGACGCAGCAGCCGCAGCAGCAGCATCTTCCAGTCATATTAGTCCCGTGTCCCGTTTGCCTCGTTGCCGTTCTTGCTGGTTTGTACGTACTACCTGTTCGTGTTGCCTCTGACTGTAGTTGTTGTTGCTGTTGTGCTGTGCGTAAGAAGAGCTGCTGCACCCCGAATATGGTCAACGCTCTTTTGGCCATGTTTACACGTTAAGTGTGTTTGTATGTTAAGCATTGCCTTTTGCGATCTCTCGGGGGCTTCGCATCGCTTAGCGACTCTTTCTTCCCAGGCCTTGCACCATGACATTCCCAATTGTTGTAGTTGTCGCTGTCGCTGTCGCTGTTTGCTGTTGCTGTTCCTTTAGCTGTTCCTGATGTTGCTGAGTGCCTTGCTAATCACTTTTTGATTGTACGAGGCACAAGAAATCGCACCAAGACACAGGTGATGACTTGGTCAATGCAAAACAGGCAGATTGAGATGCTGCAAGCGATACGGATGTGTGCTGCACTGAAAAAGCGGGAAATTCTAGTTCTGCCACAAAAAGAAAAAGGTATCTGAGATGTGAGCTACTGATAAACAATACTGGATATAGAGGTGCTGAAAGACCAGCACCTGATCCCCTCTTCTTCTTCTCATTCTGTATCTGACTTGTGATTTTCCTCTTTAAAGTCTTAGATAAAGATGCCAGAAAACAAAATCCATCTAGAGAAATGCCTAAGGAGGCGCATCAGAATGTTTAAATGTGAGCGCGAAGATGTAAGGCCAGATATTTCTAGCACTTTTCAAACTCTCCCCACTGGCTCTCCCCAAAAAAAAAAGAAAAAACAAAAAACTTTGTAACCTTTTTCCGTATTTGCATCTGCATCTTAAGCTGTGTGTTTGCATTCACATCTGATATCTGCACACACACACACACACAAAACACACTTTGGGACCTCTGTCTATTTCTTTGACTGTAACGGAACCAGCTCTTCCCCACCTCTACCTGTGTCTCTGTTGGGGGGAACAAAGCCAAACGGAGTTGCGTGAAAGCATATTTATGTAAAGATTTTTTGAAAGGCCTGCGCCTCCTCTGGTTGCTCTGGTCGGAGGATCCGCAGGAGAATTGACATCGAAATTGGCGGCGAATGGCAAATGAAAATCTATCTCGCTGCGACCCCCTCTACCTCTCTCTTTTCCAACACTATTTCTCAATATGTATCTATGTATGTATTTCTTTCTCCCCCTCTCTCTCTGTGTGTTTCTTTTCTATATGTGGCGGCAATTTTTATATTCATCATTAATTAAGCGCTAAAGAGAAGCCTGCTGTGGCATGTCGTGTATCTGTGGGATATCTGGGGGAGGGAAAGAGCACTCACAGCATGACATCATATTCAAGAAATATAAGGGAAAGGGAAGACTCATATATGCCCGGGATAGAGTGTGTGTCTATGGATCTACTACATATATTAAAAACTGCATGGAATTGATTTCAAAATAGAAGCAACGACGACGACGATGATGATGATGATGATGGAGAGAACGATTATGAGGCGGCATGTGAGGATGAGGATGAGGATGCGGTTCCCCAGCCCCTGAGCTGCGTGTTAATTAAAAGCCACTGGACGCTGGTCCCATAGAGTGGTGCCCGAGCCAGTGCCAGTGCCAGAGCCAGAGCCAGAGCGAGTGCCAGTGGCCGGGAGTTGGGCGATGCGATTTTCCTAAGCGAGGCGAGGAGTGCAACAACCTTGGCATTTCCTGGGTACTTAGTCAACGCTTCGGCCTCTTGATTATGCCATGGGGTAGTGCACACACTCACGTATATATGTACATACATATTTATATATATTCTCTCTATATATAAATACACTCGGATGTAAATGCGTAGGTTGCCGCTGCGGCTGCTGCATGCTTCAATATGAGCCCCATACCATACCATACCATGGCATTCTCTCTCCCCCCGTTCATAAATCCCTCTCTCACTCTCACGTACCCAGTAGCTGGAAGAGAACTGGAACTGGGCATTAACGTCCGCTGACTAATGATGAAATGCGTGGCATTTGCTGAGCTGGGTTGGGCTGCGAGACTCCGAGACTGGGGAGTGGGTCTGTGGTACGGGCCTCATTTATGTAGAAAAGGATTAAGGCCATAAACCAAATGGCTGACGTTGGAGCTTAGCATGAAAAATGATTGTCCAGCATGGGGCAGGGACACACGGGGCACTGCTCGACTGGGGCCAGTCATCAGTCGGTAGTTTTTATGCCTTTCCTGCTTAGGTAGGTGTTAAAGTGCGGCAGACTGCGCGGCCAAGACAAGTGCAGGCCCGGCCCGAGACCCGAGGCCCGAGACCTAAGCTGGGATTGGAGATTGGAAGCTGGGAGGAGTCTGGCATCCGACTACGCCGACCCTCTTAAAGCTCCTGAGTTATTTGCATAAGTATTTCTGATGTACGCCGGATAATGGCATTTATGGCGGCGGGGACGTGGGACGAGACTCGATTAAAAGAAAAGAATTTGAGTTATGCGATATGGGAAATTAATTAGAAAACTGTACTCAAGGGTGGGGCATGGGGGGGCATGGCCTATATATGAGAGCCAAATGCGGGGATCTTTTCAATAATTCAGGCACTTGAACCCATTTGGGAACGGGACCCAACATCTTGGGCTAATACATTTGTCCATTTGTTCCGAACAAATGTCCGGAGAAACTTTTTATTTTTCAAACTTAAACTTTTCTGTCAAAGTTGGCCGCCTCCGAAGGCACTTCAAGTCAAACAAAGCTTGACCACATCTTCCAGCGGGAGAGAGAGGGGACCGGCTGGCAGCAGGCAGCAGGCAGCTGGCAGCAGGATGGGAGACAATGGCACCCAAAGGCGCACTTAAGGCGGTCAAAATGCACACAAATCAAACTTGGCTTCGAGACCGGCGACTGGGAACGGCGACTGCCTTTTGGTCTTTTATTAAAAAACCGTAACTAATGATGCCTAAATTCGCAATAAAAATGAAAAACCAAACGCACAATATGCTCCATTAGAGTGTTTTGTTGTTGTTGTTGGGCCATTAGAGGTTCGTCCCCCGCAATTTGAAACAATTTTAATAATACAAAAACAGAAAAAAACCGACGAAGGGAAGACGAGAAGCCAAAAATGGCACAAATCGTGGCTAGAAAAGGGAGTCAACAGCCTCAATGTCCTGTCCGTGTGCTTTGCTCGGCACCCAGCTTATTGTGACAAATTTTAAGTAATTTCATTTTTATTTCACCAACAGCTTCAACTTTTTATATTGTTCTTGAGGAATTGGTGAGGGTAGAATGGAAAAGCAAACCACACGAAATCAGCTCAAAAGTAAAATCCCCAAAAATAGGGACAACAAGAAGCCGAAGCGAAGAATCCTTCAAAGCAGCTTTTCTTTATATATGTATGTACTATATAGTATATACATAGGTACATATGTACATTTCTCCCATTTTGGTGATGGAAAAGCAAAGCAGCTTCCGTCTCATTAAAGTCGCCAAAGGAGCAGAAAACAAAAAAGTTTTCTTTGGGCTGTCTGTGCTGTGCTTTGTTTTCGGCCTGAGACGAATTCCCAGGATATTTATTTACACCTTCATTGAAGGATGAAAGTTCTGCATAGCCATAGCCCCAGAGAAGCCACAGCCAAGAGGAGGGGATTGTTTTGCATGTGTCTAAAAGGTAGACAAAGCCAAATCCGTAAGCCACATGGCCGCAGGGCGTTCGAGAGCCGGCAAAACGGAAAATACTTCAATCAATGTAAAAATTGGGCGAAAAAGGTAAAACATATAAAGGTGGTAAGCGGCGGGGGGTGGAGCTGAAGGTTGGTTGGGTTGAGCGGGGGGCATCAGGAAGTGGAAAAATAATCAGAGAAGTTAAATCTGTGGGCGCCATATGCCCACAGAGACAGAATGAGAATGAGAATGAGAGAAACACACTCAGAGAGACAGAGACAGAGACAGACACACCCAGGCACATAAATAATGAAATGGCTGCTAAAATATATCTCCCTTTTATATATCTCTCGATATACCCTGCACTAGCAAGGGGTGCTAAACAGGGTCCATGCACTAGGGCAAAGAGAGTGCCAACCAAACGGTTTTCTATATTTCGTTGCCAGACATCTGCCTCTCGCTCGCACTCTGCAATACCAACGAAAGGTATTCTCGCCTCGCATCTACGATCATCTCTGAGCGAGTCTCTCTCTAACTGCGAACTCTCCCAAGAACAACACAATTTACCGCAATTCATTTGGCGAAATACAATAACAAACAATGAAGCAGTAAAGTAACGGTGACCGCGAGGCAAAGGAGAAAAAAGTAAACAAAGCGGGCAGAAGATCATACACTGAGAATAATTCTGTAAGAAAATTCAAAGCACAGTTACACACATTTCTGTTCTAATCCCTAAGGTGTTTCATACCATTAATGGTAGAGTATCAACCAAGTTGACTCTCTGGTTTATTTCTCGCCCAAAATTCGATATGATTCGGCCTGTGTAAGCGGAGAGGAGCTCTGCTCCGCTCAGCACTGGTGGTCGGTCGGTCGGTCGGTCTGCTGTAGCCCTTGTAGCAATTGTACTGAGCTTTGAGAGGGCTCCTTGAAAACCTATTGAAGCTATAAATCCTTTGTGTTTTCAATTTTTATTTTATTGCTCTCCGCAGGCAACTGAGTGGGTGAGTGCGTGTCTCGCTCTGTGATTGTGATTGCGATTGTCTGTGCCTGTGTGTGTCTGTGTCTGTGTCTGTGGCATGTGGCAAGGTGAACACCATAACATTCAGCCATTTTTTGGGTGGCAAGTGAACAGAAACAACAGAGAGCCCGAGCACGAGCCCGAGCTCGAGTCCCAGCCAGAGTCAGAGTCAGTCTCTGGGTGGCGCGCCGAGTCATCCTGAAAGGTACAAATGCACAAAAGTAAAATTTAAAATAAAAAGATACAACTTCCCCTTTGGGCGGGGTGGATACTTGGGGGGGTGTTCTCTACACTTCCGTGTTCAAGGCAATTGAGTTAATCTAGCATTGAGCGGAGGTCCTGCGTCCCGTTGCCGAGTTGTGGCTGTGACTGGTGCAGGTAAAGTAATTGGTGGAGAGTGTGTGAAATTGTCGGTGGGGGGCCTGGGGGGGCCACGCGTGTCTCTGGAGTGTGTTTCCCAGCAGATAGCAGATGTGCCTAAATAATTGCTGATAAATAACAATAATTCCGGGGTCTGGGAAGGGGGCAACAACAACGAAAACAACACGAAAAGAAGAGAGAATGTAATTGGAAGCCAGATATTGAAAGTGTAGTCAGTCAGAGCAAAACGTCGATTCGTTGAACTGAGGGAAGAGTATCCCTATCGTGATTCTGTGGAGTAACCCCTGAGTTACTCCTTCAATGGAGCTCTCAAGTCGCTTTAGCCATATCATCTATGGGTTTATCTACCCATCGAAAGTCATTCCTTGTAGAAATTCTTCTGCTTCCCAGCTCCAATTCGATTCCCCAAACAGTGCCCTTCTCTTCTTTTCTCTAGCTATTGCCATTGCTTTTATTGAAGCCCTTGTTGTCGATTCCATTCGAGAGTTCCTTTGAGCTGTTGCTCTTGCCATTTAAACGTACAAATAAATGACTTCTTGGCTCTCTGGCTCTGAGTCTGGCTCTGGTTCTGGCTGTGGCCGGAAAGTTTATTTTAACCTCAGAGCCAAGAAAGTGCACGGAGCAATAATCGAATTTGAGTGAATTAAGATTGGGGAATTGCTCTGGAACAATGCTCCTGCGTTGAAGTGGCGGCAGCGGGTTGTGCCACATGTGTACAGGGGATGGGTGAAAAATTATCCCTAAAGCAAACACAGAGCGAAAGCCATGCCTCCGCTCCCTTCTGTCGAATGTATTTTTTTATTTGTGTACCGATAACACTTGGCCCTAAAAGGGGACCTCATGAGGACGACGGCAGCTGTCACGGGTTTGCTCTGGCGCTGTGCTGATGTGGTGTGGCCCCCGCCTGGCCTTATAGAGTAATCAGAACGCTCGACAAATAGCAACAAGCCATCTTCCATCCTCTATCTATGCCCCCCACAAACCCTCCTCTATCTTTGTGTGTGTGTGTACGTGCGTGTGTTTGTGTTTGTATTTTCATCAAATAAAATTGACACACACAAGTGTTAGCCGCTTAGGTTGACAGCTTTCCTTCCTTTTCCACTTCTGCCTCCTGGCTCGACGGCTGGGCTTTTGCTCTCTCCTTGGGGGCTCCTGCGGCTCCTACGACCAAGGAGGAGCCCATTCCCATTCCCCCTATTCCCTCGACGACTGACTTTAAGCGCTTGGTTAATTCTCTCTCTCTCTCTCTCTGCCTCTATTTCCTCTTTTTCTCGACTTCTCTGTATATCTTTCGCTTTTTGTGTGTGTTTGTGTTTAGCTTGAGCTTTTGATTTGACAGTTTAGTTAAATTAAATTGGGGGTTAGGCAAGAACAACACCAAAAACCGTTCAGCAAATGGAAGTAGTCGACTGGTAATTCACCCTAAGAAACTAGAGAAACAAGTGTCAGAACAGCCCACGTGGAGACGCTAGAAATATTTGAAGAGGAAAATAAGAGGAAACTTGCCTCCAGGTTGGCCTAAATCTTTGCACACCCTTTGCTACCTCTTATAGAATAAACTGCGTCTAGATTGCCATTTACCTTCATCAAAAAAACGAAAAACTCGCTTTGCAAATGGAATCTAGTTATATCCTAATCGTCCACTCAGACACACCCACATAAACACCCTCACACACACACACGTACACACAACCCCTGTTTAAAGTTCAAAAGCGTTTGAGGCAACGAAACTGTTTTGTGGAGTGGGGAGGGGGTGCTGCCAGGTGGTTGGGGCGGTCTGGGGCGTCAGGCGGCGATGTGCTTGCCTCAATTGAAGTTTTAACATACAAATGTAATTAAAACGTTTTACGTAGCCGCCGCCAGGCACAAGAACACCAACAACACAAAGTAGATGGGTGGGAAATTCTCTCTGCCTTCGACTGTATATGTGCGTTTCAGTGGGGGTCCTTGGGGGGAAAAGTGCTTTGCAACACACACACACACACACACCGGCATAAACAAGGCCGAGACTCTTGAAATTGTAGCCGGCGGATGCAATAAGTTGGTGATAAGGTGTTCATTCCCCTGGGGGGGTGTTCGCAACGATGGGGCTCTATGAGGGGGAGAAAACCTTTTGCAAACTTGTCAAAAATCAGAGAGAGAAACAGGGCAAGCCCTGGAGGAGGAGCGGCAGTCCGGGAAAGCAACAGAGAAACGTGTTTTCCCAGTCTCTGACAGTGAAAACAATGCCAATGTCGTTGTTAACCTTTTTTTCATCCTTCGCCTTTTGGCTGCCGCTGCCGCTCCACCAACCGCCCATCAAACTCCCCGACACTTACCCCCCACCCCAGGAAAACACTCCCCTGGACTATGACGCAAACAATGATATTTACATTTTTTATCTTCCCCGAACCCCATGGCCCACACTCAACCCCATCCCATCCTTGGTGTTGGTGAATTTTTCCTCTGAAATTGGAAACAGGCCGAAGGGCTCTTACGGCAGCTGCACGTTTTGGGGCAGAAATAAAAATGGGACACAGGCAGCTACAGATACAGGGGCCGAGGCGTAGGCTGAGACGGAGTGGGAATAAGGAGATGAGCAGACCTCCTCATATCAAAGCGATCATGGATTTATGGCCTTAATAATAGACAAAAAGCGGAAGGAAGACGGCAAAGGGATACTCAAAGAACGCAGGAAGGAAGGAAGGGAGCTGCGTGGCTAAATTGGACAGAAAAAGGAGCACAAAAGTGGACAAGTAATTAGGGAAAGGATTTTGTCGACGTGCCTCTTAGGGAAATGAGCAAATTTTTCACTCCAGAGAGAAAGAGAGAGTATACAGAACAGGCGACAAGGCTGCCCAAAACGATGGTGAAGAATATTGGAGTAATTTTAAACGACGTCTGAAATGCTTTTCATTAAAGAAATATTCGTACATGGAAATGATTTCCACATTTTACACGCAGTTCGTAACATTTTTGTGGGGGCAGGAAAACCTTTTGCCCTTGGTAAGCGACCCAAAAATATTCCCCACGATGTACTGACAGTTTATCAAACTCCCAAATAAAGTCACAGACAACACCAACAAAAAGGAGCAGCTGCCACGCAAAATATGCGGGAAAATGTTCCAACATTTGCTCATTAAAATAAAATTTTTGCACAAATATTAAATACCCGAATATGTTGCGAGGGGGAGGGTAATCCGAAATGTCGCCTGCAATCCTCAAATCTGCCTCTGACATTGAGTGGTTAAGTGGTGAGGAGCGGCAGTCAGAAGAGGGCAGGCCAAGAGGCAGGGGCAGACTGTAGATGCCTCATTGAGGGATGCGATGCGCTGCGATGCGAGAGTGGAAGTACATTTGCTCTGGAGATAGCTCTCGGGTGGCACAAAGTGTCAAAAACGCTTAATAAACGTCAATGTCAGGCGATTTCAAGTCAGCGGCAAAATGCAAAAATTTTCCACTAACAAAACACGCTCCTCTCTATCAAAACCGAACGAGTCAGAGTCCCTGTCAGAGAGACAGTGAGAGAGAGAGAGAGAGTTGGATCTGGAGCTGACTTAGAGCTGAAGCTGAAGCTGGAGCTGGGAGGTGGAAGAGATTGGAAAACCGAAACCAAAACGCAATTGAATTCGCAGTGTCAGGAAAACGAACACCCAGGACACGGCCAGGACACCCAAAATACACATCTCGATGCCAATCCCTCAATTCCTGCTCTCGGTTTCACGCACTTTCATTTCATTCGATTTCGTTTCCGTTTCCATTCCGTTTCCATTCCGTTTCCATTCCGTTTCATTCACCCGTCGCTCATCTCGCTTGACAAATGGAGTGTCATAAATGCAGCCCTTAAGGGCAGACCTACCGTCCTTTACCCCGTGCCCTCTCAGGACCACACACCTCCTTCCCTTTTATGCTAAACGACACGTAGACTGTCAGTCCCATCCCATCCGATCCCAACGTATCGTCGTCCCGTATCGTATACGTAACCCACCCACCAAAACAGGCTCTAAAGAGCTAAAAATGCACAGGGGGATTGGAAATTTATTTGAATTTGCTTTTAGTTTTTCGGGCTTACGTCAGTGTGTGTATTTGTGTGTCTGGGAGATACATTCAACAGATTTCGATGGCAGCCGTTACGGATCGCATTTAAAAAGTGGTTTCAATGTACAAACAGAATGGGAATGGGTGCCCCAGTGGGAGAGTTGATGGATAGGCCACAAAAATACCCAGTAACGGTTGAAGAAAATGTCTCAAATGAAGAGTAAAAAGCTTAGAGTTTAATGAAAATTTAGACAGAGAATAGAGATGTCATGTACAGCAGAAGGCTATAAGTAACGACCTGATACTCTCATAAAGACAGGAGTTGCGGCCAGTCGTGGATAGCCTTAACTTCTTAGCTTCCTCCACGGTATCATCAGCTTCAGCCGCTGTATCAAAAAAGGGACGTCAGCGTCAACCCGCACCCAAAGCCAAGGCAAAGGCAACAACAACAACTGACACACGTCAGCTTAACAATATGACAAATACAATTTTTCGTCTCTCTTTTTTATTATAATTTCATTTTACTATAAAAACGCATTACTATATAATGCGTTGGGCATCCCCCGACAACGCCCCCATACCACCCGGTTTCAGAGCCAGTTCCAGAAGCAGAGTGCCATCGTCATCATCCTCGCATCCGAGTGGGCGGGCCCAGAGCGAGACCCAACAGCGTTTGGGCGGCACACTCGTTGGACAATTGAAAATGATATATAAAAAATAGTCGCTTCCTTATTCCCGCTCTCTCTTTGCAGCTCTCTCTCTCTCTCTATCTCTGACTCTTTTTGTTTCTTTTCATAATTTGTTTTATATATTTTTTATGGTGTATATGTATATGTACATGTATATATAAGAGTGTATTTTTTTGTGGTATTTGTCATCGCTGAAGGGTTGAAGAGGATAAAGGGTCGGTCCATAAGGGAGAAGTGTCTGGCTGAACGCCCTAGAGTTAATTTTGAGTGACGTGCAAAGTTTGTTAATTGAATTTGCCTTTTTGATATGTATGTCACATTGATGATGACGCTGCAGCAGCACATCAGCGCAGCATCACAGTGGGGACTGGCTAAGTGGGCTGTGTACATGACATTAATTGAGCGAACTAGTTAAAAGGGTTGCTTACCCACCAGTCCCTCAGTCACCATTCCCCATTTCCCATTCCCCATTCCTCGCCTCCGTGCCTGTCTCTCTAACTCTTCTTTGGCGTTCTTCCCCGTTGTTGAGCAGTCGACCTCGGAGTTACCAGAAATTGTTTAATGCAAATGGGGAAAATCAAGTCCCTCCCTCGGGTGTAAGTGGCTGAGATTGCGCAAGAGAGGGTGCAGGGTCTCAGAGTTTGAAACATTAAATACGCGTTGACTTTGAAATAAAAGTATCTCTTTGATGGCTGCTGATGCTGCTGTCCAATTAGGGGGTTGAAAAAACAATGCAATTATCTTTCCTTTCCAGAATCCTAAAATGCAATAAAAGCTCGCTTTGTTTTTAGAAATTATTTCAGTAATTTAATCCAAAGTGCCAGCCAATCTCGTTAATTATATCTGAACCTGCTTAATTGGATCATTATTTAACTTTAACTCTCCGGGAAAGATATTAGATATAACCGAAGAGGTTTGAGCTTTTAACGATGGCAAACTTTGATAGTACCTTAGCAGCATCTTTTTTTAGTTTTAATAAATTCAACATAACCCCAAGTGACCTTTATTTTAACCTCACTTTAATCGTATCTAACCTCACATTTCACACATTGCGTTATTTAGTTTGCCTTCCTTTGCGTGTCTCCACTGTGTTTCTGCCATTAATCCGGATGTCAGTTTTTGTGTGCTGTGTGTCGCCTGTTGCGTTGTGGATCTACTTTGATTTTGATTGTTTGCAACTGCATTCCATTCCGCTCGCCGCTGATCCATTCATTCCCCGCACCACCCCACAGAACGCAACACTCAAAATTCAATCCGATGCTATAGCATCCCAAACACATTCCCATTCCCAAACCCATTCACACTCCATTCCGTTTTTAATCATTTTAATATGCCGCTTTTTGTGTGTGTGGCTATCGTCGAGTGCTGCTTAATGCATCAATGCATCAATGCATTTGCCCGTTATAAAGAGAATGGCGAGCAGGAAGAGCCTGGCAGCAAAGAGACTGACAAATGGCAGAGACTAATTTATAGACATTTAATGCCGTCATACGCAGCCTTAGTTGGGCAATAATCATTGGAAATGATAATGTAATATGACCATTGAAGAGCATTTAACTTGTTTCAATTGCTGTCATTCATTCACTTTGCCCCTCTCCCTCTCCCTCTCCTTGTCCCTGTCCCTGTCACTCAGCCACTCACCGCACTGCCTGGAGCAAGACAAAGTGATTGATATTTAATCTAAAATAAGAGCCAAAACTCCGTTGGGCAATTTCAATTTTAATAAAATGCCTTTTATCAGCCTGAACAAAGAGTGAGAGAGGATTGAATGGATTGGTTTTGCTTTTGGTTTTTGTTCGTTTGGCAAGCGGCAGTGAATGAAGAATTCTCTCACCCAAAACTATGCCAATGACTGGTGCAGTCCCAGCCGTGTTGCATGGCATTGCACAATTTGTGGCTGTTTGATTTCATAAAATATTAACTGGCAATTTGCAGTGTCTGCATAGCATACTACTAGCATATACGAGGATGCTGCTGTAGATAGATACAACACGAAGATGGGCACAGTCTAGGGTTAGGTAAACACACAGGAGCTGTTTAAGATGAGTTGAAGTTGAAGTGAATGATGGACAGAGAGACAGGCGGCCGACAGGAGGACAGCCGAACAGGTTAGACAGATGGGTTGGGGTGGCTCAAAAGGAACTTCAGGCGATTTAATTTCCCTGCGATTGGCTGCGAGATTTTGATCTCCAGCCCTAGCAATCATCGCCCACACACTCTCTCACTCTCTCTCTCTCTTCCTCTACCTTGGAACTCGTAACTATATTAATTGATATACTTGCTCGCAGCGGTAATTTAAGCTAACTGAAGTCCCCTACCAATGCCATATCATATAACCTAATAGACAGAGGGCCAGAGCTTTGGTTTTTGGATTGGCATCGAGCATTAAGACCGGGGGGGAGGGATGTGTCTGAGTATGAGTCTGGAGTCCTGGCTCTTGATGACTTTGCCCAGGGGCGCGCTCTCTTTTTGGCGCTGACAGATACAGAGACACACATACAGATGCTTGTAGAGGATGTTCTTGTGCACTCCTGCAGGCAAATAGGCAGGCAACATAGCGTATACGTAATCAAATGTACATAAGGCATCAAACGGCGACGCCATCAATTCCTAAGCCAAAACGGGGCACAAGAGGTCTGTGTGGGGAACAGGCTCCAAAGAAGCCTTGCGGGTGTGGGGAGGAAGGCTCCGAAGAAGAAGCTCCTGTAGCATACATCAAGTGCAGGCTGTCAGCCAGTCGGTAAAGGCGGGGCCGGGAAATGGGAGCAGGAAAGGAAGGACAAGCAGTGCACAGGAAAACAATTTACAATGCCACCAACTTAACAGGACTGGGGAGGGGCAGGCGCGGGATGAGCGAGGAGATACTGCTGCATACAATTTTGGCACTGGCAAATGGCAATAGATGACTAAGACACTTGGCATTGGGCAGGGGGCGTGTGCCGACGAGGGTGGTTTCCACAGTCTGTTTTGAAGAGAAAACTAAATTTGAATTTGGAAAAAGGAGGAAGCAAACACGGCACCTTTTGTCACCAGAGTCTTCCATCATTTAGTTGCAGCATTTTCTTAAAAAGTGTTTCCTTTCTGCTGTGGTCCCCAGAGCTCATTCCATCTAAATCATAGAAACCTGCCGGAGTGGTCCACAACTTTTTAGTCGACTCTCCAGAACTCGTAGTCGTTCTTAGAACAGAGCCAGGAGATAGGAGAGCCAACATTTTGATATTTGTTTGATATGTTAGAGACCGATGCAGGGCAACCAACCCTTTTGCTGTACGGTTTGCTCTGCAAAGTAAATCTGTACACGATGCTAGGGCATTAGTGAGGCCAGAACAAGGCAGGACAGGAGGAGGGTCTGTTTTGGGTCTGTTGTGGCTGGGGGTTGGTAATAAGTATAATGTGTGCTCCGAGCATATTTTAAGGCTTTTCACTTGAGCCAGCCAGCCAGCCAGCCAGCCCAGCCAGCCCATCCAGCCTCTTGCTAGCCAGCTGTCAGTTCAGTTCAGTTCAGTTCAGATGACTTGAACAGAGTGGCAGTAGAGTTGAGTTTGTTGATGATGGTTCGTTGACTACCTCTGCACCCACTCCCACTCCCACATCATCCGATGTACTTCACTGAACTGTCCCAGCTGACGTTGAATTATCATAAATTGCCAAAGTTTGTTTTTGGCATAACAAAACTTGGGGCGTGGAGTGGGTGTGAAAAGTTGCCATCAAGAGAAAATCAGAACAATTAGGCTCATGCATGGAGGAAGGGTTCGTTCTTTCGTTCTTACTTGAATTGGTTCCCATTTGCTCTTAAGTGCAGTTACAGTGGTAAAAGCCGAGGGGTGGGCATGGAGAGGATAGAGCTTTGCATAAGTTTGCCTCGTTCTGCCTCGAGGCGTTTTCGTTAGAGCGCTGCATAATCCTATTAAATTCACGTTGCGGGCAAAGTAAACCAGCTGCAAAAGGAGAGAAAAACAGCTCTAAAGGTGCTTAATTTGTGCGCAGCTTTTATTGATTTCCTACCCCCCTCCCGCCCGCTGCCACACACCGCTCCGCACCGCACCGCACAGCACACACCCACATATTAGAAGAGGAGCTCAGGCTAAAAGGCATTAAAGTCTTGACAAGGCTATTAAATGCTTAAGAGCCAGCGACGTTAATGACAACATCGCAAAAGGGCAAACCAGGGCCAAGGAGCCGTACGTCCTGTCTTGGCGCTGCTGCTGCTCAAGCAGAAGTAGAGTCGAGACGCGAGTTGCGAGTTGCGAGACGCGAGCCGCGCAAGGATTACAATTTACGAGTCCTGCGAACCATGAAGGTGTGATAAAATTTCAGCAATTAAAAAAACGTGTGCGTTGACAACGACAAGGGGCGGGAAAACGGGGCAGTGGCAACTGCAGGACGACTACAACGGCACCCAGCCAACGTGGCATGCAACTTAAAAAGCAAACGAAAAGGTCCTTCCTTGGCTAATGATACCCCCAGGGAATACTCTATCGAAAGAAGTTAAAGTAGATTTAATTGGATTTTTGGTATCCGAAAAGGAAATGTGTAAAAAGCATAAAAAAAACTCTTTTATTCACATCATTCAGGTTTAGATATTACCAGAATAATAAGCATAAACAGGCATACCTTTTAGGGCCTACAAACTGAACAAGAAAACTGTTGTACCTTTGACTGGGAGTTTCAGTTCCTTCAAGGCAACATTTCTTGTTCTTCTTCTTTTGCTCTTTTGTGCAGAGTGAAAAGGAGAGAGCTGAAGGAGTGGTAGAGAGGGAGATGGCACCACTCATACACCTATAACAAAAAGTTGTGAGCAGTTTAAACGTCGCGTTGGCATTTCAGAGCAGAACAGCTCCTAAGAATATTGCAAATTTATGCGCCTTCCCTTTTTGCATAATTACCCCCAACGACCCTTGGTAACCTGAACCTGAGCAGAGGAGACCGACCCCTCTGCATCCATCGCCTCTCCCTTTTCCTCTTGCTCCTCCCCCAGGAACACGCCCACGCACACTCAGATTTTGATAACGTCGTGTCGCTTCTCTCTTTTGCAACATTGCAGCGCGTATTTTTAATTTCCGTCAGTTTCTGTCTCCCTCCGCTCTTTCCCTTTTTTCTAGATAAGCGGGAAACATGTCAAGGTATGACTATTTGCCTGTGTGTTGGTGGGTGTGTGTGTGTGTGTTGGTGTGTGTGTGTGTGTGAGAGGCAGATAATGTAAAATTAAAAGGGAAACTGTGTGCAAAACAGGCCCAAACGGGAAGAGGAACTGGCACTGTGCGCCTGTGATCTTGAATTATGCGTTTCTAGATTACCACCAAAAACGAGACACCGAGAGAGACACACAGGACAAGGACAAACATATGATATACACAGAAGAGAGAGAGAGAGAGAGAGACAGAGAGAGAGAGAGAGAGAGAGAGGAGAAAGGAAACTGTGGAAAATTATCTGTAGAATAGATGGGAATTATTTTCACAAAATGTATGTTAAATGTTTCGCTACGGGAACACCGCTAGTGCACAGAAACAGCGAGAGCCACAGCGAAGTGATGGCGATGGAAAAAACTTTTAATTAGCTAACTAAAATGGCAAATGGCAAATGGCGCAGCCGGAGAGATATGATTAATGAAATGCTGGCATGTAACAACACGCAACGTGGGGAGGCGTGTGGCACGAAACAGGAGCAGGAGCAGGAGCATGAGCACGAGAGATGATATAAATTGGGGCAAATTAATTGCAACAGCCTCAGGTGTGTGTCTGAGTGTATGTCTGTGCCCGAGTGTTCCCTAGTGTGTGTGTGTGTGTGTGTGTGTGTGGAAAATTTTCGTTGTAATTAGATGATGGAAAACGCTCATTTTGCTATCACGCCGAGTGGGAGAAAGGAGAGAGATTTTTTCTATGCGCTATAATCTGTCAGATGGGATAAAACCGCTTGGGAAAGGGAACATCCTCCTCCGTCCGTACTTCTGTCTGTCCGTCTGTTTGTCAGCCCGCTTGTTAAGTGTGATAAAAGATAGAACATTAACGGAAATAAATCAAATGCCCTCAGGTGGTGGGGATGATGATCTACGTGTTAGCGAGGGCGAGGGCGAGCACGAACGCGGGCAGCAAATAAAAACTGACCATCAGCTGCGTGTTTTCCTTTTGGGGAATG
>NW_022995744.1:3932453-4129007 GCF_900245975.1 Drosophila guanche | reverse complement strand
TAGCGGAATGGGCGGACGACAATAGAATAACAGAGTAGAAGATACGAGAACACGACCGAGGCACTCATACAGGATCTAGTCGCAAAGGTGATGTCTGCCCCCCCCCCCCCCCCAACACACACAAGTGCCATTGAAAGGAAAGTGCTCTTCGGGTACCCCTTTTTTGTTTCGTTTGATATTGAAAAGCAAATAATTAAATCAATAAAATGTAGCAATCCTTATACAGGAGACAGTCTCTAGTCTCCTCTGAAATTACATCAGCTTCAATTACGGTGGGAGTGTGGGGCATGCCCCGCAAGCATTGGCTCTGCGCTCTGCTCCTCCTTCACAAATTTGACTTTGGCAACATCATCAAAATTTTTAGCCAAACAAAAAGATGAAGAGAAGTGGAGAAGTGGGGAGAGAGTGAGCGACAGGAGAAGATGGCAGAAGCATAACGCCCATTTGCAGTCAACTGCCAATATGAAAAGCTGAAATCCTTTTACCAGGCACCTCTGTACCTCTCACCATTCCCTTCCTGCACCGAGGGAACATTTTGCCGGGCCATGCTGGGAGGTGACTTTACCCGATACCGAGGGCAGGCAGACCGAGGTCATGTTGTTATACTCGAATGTATATGAATTTACATACGCCCGACCCACACTCAACACCTCCCATTGCTTCGACACCCACCCGCTCTGACACCCACTCTGATATCTGGCTTCTGTGTTCGACTTCGAGGCTGGCCAACATGTGCAAAAGAATTGGATAAGATGGAAAAGGAGCGGCAGCAGATGGAGATGGTGGTGGAGAATTTTGTGTATTTTTAAACCGAAAAAGGGTCTTCCCATCTGCTTCTTGGTGGGCAAAACTACTTATTCAACTTTAGCCTGGCAACTCTGTCAAAACAGAAGAAAAGAACAGAGAGAGAGAGAGAGAGAGAGAGAGAGAGGGAGAGCAGAAAGGGGAGAGGAAGAGCCAAGGCAAGGCCCTTCTGCTTTCAGTTTTCTCCAAAATTTAAATTATTTTACCAAAAAAAAAACAAACATGAAAAAAATATACTCGTACAAGAATATATATGTATGTATGTACGATATCGTATGTATGGGGAAAAACTTGAGCTCACATGCTGCGAAAGTTGAGTGGAGTTGAGTGCAGTGCTCGGGAGTGCCTGTGGTCGGTCAGTGAAGGATGGTGTTGGGGGAGTGGGGTGTTCCAGAATAACAACAAGTCGAGCAGTTCCAGTCTCTGTATAATGACATGAAAATATGTCCAGGAACCGAAAAGCCACGGAGGCAGGCAGGGAGCGTTACACACAAAAAGTATTCCGTATTCTGTATTCCGTAAATTAAGTATTTTTCTCGCATTTTCCATTCATTAATCCCATTCTCTGGCGCACTGTGCCCTGCATTTAATTACAGGATCGACACGTCACACGGAATGGTGACCCCGAGCCGATGGTGGATCCCTCGCAGGATTATATGCTGATGCTGGGCTACGAGAACGCCACACACACGGTCCTGCGATTCCGCCGCAAGTTGGACACATGCGACGGCACACATGACATGCCCATAACGGTGAGTCCACACAGTCCGCAGTCCGCAGTCCGCAGTCCTCAGACTTCAGTCCTTCCACCGACCTCCCCTCCCCCTTCCTTAATAGATATACTGGCCAAAGTTTTGCCACTTCCAAATGGAATTTATGCACTCCACTCCAGTCCAGTCCACTGTTACGTAAAGCGAATGCGTGTCTCTGTTTCTCGTACTCGTACTCGTTCTCATTCTCGTACTCGTACTCGTAATTTATGTTAATAAAAAGTTTCAGAGAGTGCCATGCGATGCGATGCGATGCGTTGCCCCCAAAACTCTGATGATATAAGCTTTCTGCCATCAAAGTACTAAAGTGATTTCGCTGCTGCCTCCATTCTGCCATCCATCCATGTGTCCTCCGGTCTTTATCTCCTTCCCTTCTTGCTCACTCGTAGTTGGGAGGGAGTTGTTTAAGTTGTGGCAATAACCTTAAACAAATATAAACATTGAAATTTGTGACATGCTAAGCATACGGAATCAGGCCGAGGGCAGCCGATGGTAGATGAAATGCTAAGGGGGAGATGGGGAGTGCTGAAAGATTAAGGATACGGGATCAAGGGTTGCATTCGATAGTGCTGCTGCTGCTGCTGCTGCTGCACTGTAGATAAATACTGATTGCGCAATTAGTTTGCGGAAATCTCTTCATCTTTTGCTACCTTCGCTAAGCACTCTATCAAAACCGCAAAAATACTCACTGGCATATTGGCCAGGGGTTCGGTGATAGTGGGAACAAGTTATAGTGATAAAAGTTTTATCACGTATAACTTAAGCGTAAATCTTAAAGAAAACTTTCTGGTTAACTTAAGTAAACAAAGCGCGTGGCGCAAACACAAATACTCCCCCTCCAGGCGGACAGGCGGACAGGCAGACGCAAGCAAGAGTGAGACATATGCCAGACATGGCGACAAAGACTGAAACGGAAACCCAAACCAAGCCACACACACATTCATACACTCGTACTATATTGAGATATACTAGTGTGGACCCCACACACAACTTTGACTAACCCCCAAAAGAGGATTGTGGGAGGAGGGATAGAAAAATGTTATGCAGAGTCGCGTGTGTTTGCTTCTAGACACATTTGGTTATTGCTTTATCTAAACGGTCTCCCAGACCCCTCGAGAGATTTCTTTTGGGGCAGTGTAAGTGGGTGTGGCTGGGGGCCAAGTATTTTATTTGTCTAGCGTATTAATTGGATTTTGTCGCGTCATCAACGACACTGTTAGGATGAGGATGGGGATGAGGTTGATGCTGAGAGTTGGCAAGGAACTATGTAGCAACTCTACACGGAGGGCACACAAAGCCGAAATGAAATCTTTTGGGCAAATCACCCTAGACAAATTAGTTTGCAATAAGCTGGCTGGTTAATGTTGTCGGAGCTGTTGTTGTGGATGTTCTTGTGGGTAATTTCGGAGCACAATGCAAAGTTTTAATGAATTTCTGTTTTAGCTGACCCCGCTCTACGCAGTTGGTTTAAGTTTTCCGCTTCAATTTACTCTCAAGCAGAGCTCCCGAACCAGAGCCGGAGCCGGAGCCAAAGCCAAAGCGGGGGCACAAGCGTTTGGCTGCTGCACAAATTTGTAACTATTTGTATACTCGGGTTACCCTAGGGAATGCACAGCTAATGAGGTATATTGGCTAACACCAACACCCAAGCAGCAATCATTTAACAGATGTTATGTTACATATGTTACATACTTATGTATGTAAAAAGTTGTATGCAAGCTCTGAGATAATTGTCTGAAATTAAAAGTTACAAAGTGGCAAGTATAAGGAATGGCAGTGAATCTTACGTGAGTCGAAACGTTATAACTTGATCAAAGGTTGGAAGTTTGAAGTATGAGAAAAAAGCGCAACTTGTTATTAATATTTGGAATGTTTTACAGTTTTACATATATGTATGCGTCGTATAGTCACTAAATCACTTCAATCACTGGGAAACAGTTTGGTCTATATGCATTTGTCCGTATTTCCCCTACTCTTCCCCTTATCTCATATTGCAGAAGAAGTTTTTCCCTATTTTTGGCTTTGCTTTTCTCTGCTTTCACTTAACTTCTTTGCCCGCTTTTCGTATTTTGTGCAATTTTCTGGACAAGGTATTTTGCATCTTTTGCCCACTCGCGCGTTGAGTATGCTCCCCCTTTTCGCTCCCTCTCCTTTCTATACGCCACCCTTAAGTCTCCCGCACTGCCCATGAATAAAAAAGTAAACTACAACTTGCAGTTTTTTGCATTAATTCCAATGGGAAGAGGGAAGGGTGGTGTGGCGGAGGGGAGAATGAAAGGCCGCACTAGAGAGGGAAAAGCAGAAGCAACCATTTGGCAAATTAAGCGCTGTTTGTTGTGCATCAAGTGGGTGGTCGAGGGAGGGTCTGGGGGGAGTGGGAGGTTGGTGAAAATTAATAATGTATTGTGTGCAGAGCCATTTGCAAGGTCTGAGTTTGGTTTGTCCGGAGAACTTTGAGGTCAGCACAAGGCATGATTTGCCATGCACTTAAAAATTTATTAATTGTTTGCGTTTCTCCAACTATGCCTTCCCCCATCTCCCGTAACTATTCACCAACCCCAAAAGGCATGCCCCACTCACTCCAGTCACTTTCCTTCCGCGTTTAACTAGTGGCAATTGTGCAAATTGCAGCAAAAAATGTCCGGGGAAATACTTCCGAACGATACTCCAAGGGACACACCACACTGCACGTGGACCGTTGGTCCATTTTTTTTCAAAATTTTCCAATTTTAATCTGCTCATCACAGAATATTTTCACTCTTCGGATTTTGTGCCACTTCAAAGCGCACTGAAGCCAGCCATATGGATTTATCAGTATAAGCCGCTCAAGTGGCATAATCAAGCCGAGCCACCCCTCCGTATCTGGCCCATTCGTCCCGCAAGGTTACCAAAATTAACCCAGACCAGAAGGAACTCGAACTTCGAGCGGAAAACTGGGAGACGGCGACGGAGACTGGGCCTGCATTTTTAATATACCAAAATGAAATTTCCAGCTGTTTAAGCGCATAATAAAAAAAACCCTATTTTGAATAACTTGCAACGATTTCTGGAATTTTGTTTGGGTCCCTAGTCAACCCTCCACTCGCCACAGCACACAATTTTCCAGTGAAAGGTCATAAAAAAAGACCGAATAAAAAAATAGCATAAAGGGAAAGTCAGAGCCCAGAAGCAGTGGGCGGAGTCAATCAGCTGCTCAACCTTTTAAGCGCTGCCAATGTTCAATTAAGCGTGTACAATAAATTCCCTTCAGAGCAGCAGTCACATCCACCCCTATCGATACTGATACTGATACTGATGCAGATACCGTACGTACCGATACGAGTACAGAAAGTCGAGCGAACATATGTGCGGGGAGGCATTATCTGGGCAAAAGTTCAAAGTTTGTGTCTCGACAAATTCTCCTATAAATATAAATAAAAATGTTTATTTATATAATTAATTGTAACAGTCGCAACAGAGCAACCCTTTCCTCCTCCCTTTTTGGGTTCATAAATAAATAAAACGGCTGGCGCGGGGGCGGGGGCGGGTCCGCAAATGCACGCACCGTATTTTTATTGACCGAAAGTGCCTGAGGAGCGATGTGGTGGGGGTTTGGGTATAAACCGCAAAAACGTCAACCACAATACAAAAATTACAGCCACTAAAAACCGCCATCGACGATGGCGACGATGCCGCCGTCGACCAAGTTGAAAAATATCAATCGATGTGGGTTCATTTATGTGTAATGAACATTAATGAAGCGCAAAGAGCGTGACTAATAACGAAATTACCAATTGGCCAAAAAGAGTCAAGTCCAGGGCGGACGGACAGGACAGGACAGATGACGTCAGGAAGAGAGACGACTCCACGCCCTCTGTGGCTGAGGGAAAATGTTCGGAAGAAAATCTAACAAAAACGATGGCGCATTATATGAAGGGCAACACAGAAAAAAAAGAAAAAAAACGTGGATAAACGAAGGAAACGAAGATACAGAAAGAAATGCAGGGAGAGGTGGAAAGACTAATAAAAGTCTGGGCATAAACCATAAAATGCCATTAAGTGCGTCATTTCAATTTGATTTCAGATTCGAGATTTCGGATATTTCCTTCCTTTCGTTCCCCAATGAAAACTTTTGGTAATGTAAAGGAGGGAGAGTGTGCATCTTTCACATTCAAAACTTATCTCTCCATTTGCCATTTAACTGCTGGTCAATTTAAATCCTTTTAATGATTTCCTTTGCCAACCAACAAAGTTCTTCTGCACTGAAATATGACCGGGGAATAATCAGCAGCGATTACGAAAGTATTTTTACTGGCAGGACGAGATTGAAATACATTTATCACTCAATGTTCCACAGCCCCAGCTCGTTCTTCAGTCTCAGCTGTCTTTTAGGGATTCGATAATGAATGGATTTCCATTTATTTGATACCTCTCACAATAGAAACGAAGCGCGACTTTAATTGAATTTGGCCAAAGTCTCTTAATTGCTGAAACGCCCACTTCCAATCATTAAAATGTTTATGCGTCCCTCCAGTCTGCACTCCCCTCCATCTTATCAGAATTGTCATTAAGTATCGCTGGTTATCCATCCACTGGTTATGCTATCCATCTGAAACTTTTTAGGAGAATTGAATGACTGAAACTTTGGTTTAGATTTATTCAACATAATTGAGTAATTACAATTTTTAATTTCTCATTGACTTTCATGTTGATTACTGCCTATTATTATTCTCATTATTTGCTTAGACAGAAATAAACAACAACAACAGCAAAAAACACAAACAAAACTCAGAAAAACAAAAGAAAAACTCATTTAAAATGCAAATTTTCCTCTAAGCCTCGCAAAATTATAATTCAACGGAGAGTACGAGAGACGAGAGCCACAACATTCCACACCGAAAGTGACAATTAACACTAATTGTCATTATAATAATTTCATATTGTTATTTATTTTTTTTTGTTTTCTGCTCTCTGTTTCTCTGTCTCTCTCTCTCTTGTTGTTGGGGTAATTGTTTAAGCTACCACGGCATTTCCCTGTTCCAACAATTTAAAATGCATAAAAAAGAACTGCAAAGAGAGTGGAAAAATTGTGGGAAAACTTTGCCTGTGTGAAGTTCTGTTCGAAGCCTGTTGAAAATATTGTTTTGAATATAATTTATGTGCCTGGCCCGGACATGGGTCTACAAGTAGTTCTGTAATGGAATTACGGCCCTATATGTGTGGAGGGGGAGGTGCCTTACCAATTTCAAGCCAGTCCAGCCAGCCACATGGCGCTACAATTTTTGCTATGTGTTTATTATTTTAACACGAAACTTGCACTCGAGTAGGGCAAATGGGTGAGAGATGAAGGGTTCCAAGGAGTTTTCCCCACTTGTAAACAGTAATTTTTGCCCGTTAATGGTGGAGGGGCCCTGGTCCGGCTCCTGAACTCACATTCTGATATAAATACGAGTATATACATATGTACGCAATGTGTGCACGAGTATATGTATTGTTATGGCTGTTTTCCCTTTGGAAAGTCAAATGGGGAAAAACAAAAAGGCAACAAGTCAAGTCGACAGTAATTTTCAACACTTACAAGCTGCGCTAAGGACCCACAGGACCCCCAAAGACCCCTGAATCCCAGACACCCCCCAAATGGCCATTGCAATTTCCACATTCAACGGGGAGAGTTCCTCAAAACGAATTCAACGTGACAGGAGGAAATTCTTAAAAAAAAACATATCAATGAAGCCACATGCTCCATTTCTAATGGAAAATGCTGGCGTTTCGTATGAGAAAGCGTTATGGGGAACCAGACAGAGCACAGCGCCCCTTCTGGGTGCTGGCGCTGACGCTGACTTTAGTGCAAAACCGTGCCATAAACATGAACACCCAGACCCAGACATCTCTCTTACGGGTCACATATGTGTGCACTTTGTCACGACATAAGCTCGAAACTGCTATACTTGAGGGAAATGGCAGGGCAGGATATAGGAGGGATGTAGGAGGCAGGGTAGGGAATGAAAGCACAGAACGCAAAAACCGAAAACCAAAGCACCGACTTTTATAATGAATTATTAGTGGAGTGGTCAGGGGATCGGAGTGGGAACAGGGGCTGCTGCCTGCTTCTCGTGTGGTGTTTGCGGGACTTGCGGTTGAAGCGCTTGGCACTTAAAAATTTAATAGGTCCTGTAACGACAACAAAAACACAACAGCACAAAAGGAGACCAAGCAAGTGCCCCAAAAAGTATGCAACGTAAATTTAAATTGATTTAATTTTGGACTTATTTTTAGTTGCTGCTGCTGCTGCTGCTGCTGTGGGTGGTGGTGGTGGCTAAGAGAGAGTTCCAGAGGTTGGGTCAACCAACTGGAAATCCTTTGGCACTTTGTTAATGCCGAAAGTCACAAGAGCGTGAACCGAAGTAAAAATGGTTAGCCTTCAACCAGCTAAAAGCCAAGTTAAGTGCACAAGGTGGTCCACGGCAGTATGTGAGGAAGTGGCTCTGCACCTTTCCTCGTACAGAAATCCATTAATGCAGCAGCAACAGCTCACGAAAAAAGTATACAAAATTATAAGCAAAACTTCAAGCAAGAAAAACTATCCCTAAATTTCGATTCCTCACAGATTCCTCTCCCATTTTGAATGGAACTTCCCGCTCATTACTTTTGGGCGTGTTGCTGTTCCTGTTGCTGTTTGGTTTTTTTTTATCCGGAAAACCGTTTTATGTTGATTGCTTTGAAGCTCACAATGGATTTCTCCTGCTCCTGCTGCCCCCGCCTAAAAGCCTCTTTTCAAACACAAACACACTCATCCCAGACCTGGACCACTATGCACTCGCACGGGCACTGGCATTGGCACGGGCACTGGCAATGGTCGAGCTGCCAAACAAAAATTGCGCATAATTCCTCAGTAAAAGTTTCGAGTTTTTGCCAGCCACTTCTCCAAACCGAACCAAACCAAACCGAAACTCCCTTTAGGAAGTTCTAAACGATTTTAGAACAGGACCAGCACCAGCACCAGACCCAAACCAAACCAGACCAGACCAAGGCCCGACATCGTCATCGTCATCGTCATCGCTTCGTTGTATATTTGTCAAGCAAATGGAATAACCGTTGCAATTGCAACAACGTCAAAGCCAAACAAAAATGTTATTTGCCGCTTTGCCCAAAAATCAAGTACACAACCAACCAGCCAGCAGCCAGCAACAGCAAGAGCAAGAGGCAGATGCAGAGAGCCATGTGGATTTTGATGTTGCCTTGTGCCCGTCCGAAAAGTGGTTGGGCTACCCTTTTCCCCAATGAGCGATACGAAAAGTACTATATATGGGGGAAAGGACCGAATGGCGTACTCCTGGAGTGGTCCATGGGCAGCGCACATAGTCGCTTTATTAAAGTTAAAACCCAGCATTGTCCCTTTTACACATGAGTTTGCCAGTTGACGAGTTACGAACGAATCAACGGAGTACGAGTACGGGCACTGGTACGGTAGACGGCAGCCTCCACTTTTATAAACTGCAAAGAGATTCGCGTATTTCCAGATTTGTTGCAGCAGCTGCCGCACACTCTCCAGAAAACAATCCAACAGTGGCAGGGTAAACCGTAAGCTACTGAATGTTTTAGAAGTAAAAGAGCCAATGATCTTGAAACAAGATTTTCCAGAGAGGAATAAATTATCTAAATAACATTTTAAGGATCCATACAACTTCTGTGATTAATTTAAGGATACTCTTCCTTTTTGTAGAGTATTTTTTCAATCTGTTCGCCTTTGCTAGTGGCCCCAAAAAACATTTCCCTCTTGTTGCGCTTTATTTTCGGACTGTGATTTTCACGTTTCTCGCTCACAAGTTTGCTTTCCCCGCGCTTACTGTTTTCACCCACTCAGCGCGAGCGCGTGTGTGTGCCTGTGTGCGCTTTTGTTGTTCTGGGGCAGACTACCCGTTCCCGTTCCCGTTCCCATTTCCATGCCCATTCCCGTTCACGATTCGTGGTCCCTGTTGATGGTGTTGTGGCACCACTAGAAGTGCATGCGAAACGTGCACGATGCACGGCCAAAAAACCCAAGCACAGGCCCAAACCCAAACTCAAACCCAGAGCTAAAGCAACAGCAACAGCAACAGGAAAAGCAAAAGCCAGACCCGGCAACGCAATGGGAAACGTTTGTTTTAATGCCCTAAAGCGACAAATATTGAAAGAGAGCGAGAACGAACGAATGAGACAGCAGCAGTGAGCAGTGAGAAGGGGACGGATATACGTTGCAATGCTGCAATACTAAACTTCAGTACGCGATTTAACAGCTAAAGTAATGCAATGAAAAACAAAGCAGCAGCAGAAGCAGCAGCCATACAGAACAGACAGAGAGCGAGAGAGCGTTTTCGCATAGCATGTACGCCAGGGATCGTCTATTTTTTCATCCGAGAACCGTTTTTTGAGGTGAGTGGCAGCCCGCGTCCAGTCCAGGGCAAGGGTAAGGGCCATAAATAACGAGCCGAGAGTTGAGTTGCTTTTCAACGCAGCTGGACTATGGTGGGGCATCGGCAAAGCGGGAGCACACTGAACCAGGAACGCCCTGTCAAATGCAACAGGGTCAGGAAAAAGCCCCAAAAAACCAGACGACAAACTAAAAAGGCAAAAAAAGGCAAAAAAAAAAAAAAAGGAAGAGGAGGTAAAAAATCTGCGCATCCTTGGAACCAAAGTAATTAAAGTGGCAAACGTTGACAGGCCGAGGGCCAAAGCAGAAACAAAACAAAACTCTGAAATATTTAAAAAACAAAAAACCCTATAGAGAGCAACCACAAACTCTATATGCAGGGAAAATCAACTGTGGCAGCAGGGCAGGACTCTCTCTGCCACCCATTCCCCTGGCTAACCGAAAGTAGAGCTGTTGTTTATAAAAATATTAGACCACATATTGAGGGAGCGGAGCAGTGGAAGTGGCAGTGGAAGTTGGCTGGGTGAGTAGCGGGCTCGCAGGGGGTACCCAGCGGGACGCCATAAAGTATGCAATAGTTTTACCCGACCTGTGTAGTTATTTTATTTTATTATATTATTTATGGTCAAATGGCGAAGTAAACTTGCATTTTTTCCACTCTTTCCGCTCTTCTCTTTCCATTTTGTACACTCTGAACAAACTCGGTTAGTGAATTCATTTTAAGCCAAGTGGGGATACACCATACCCCACCTCCATTTGCAAGGGTGAAGGGTTAAGGGTTGGAGGGGTTCTTCCGCTCATATTCTGATGTAAGCCAAATAGCGCGCTAGTGACCAAAGCAACCGCAAAGTCCGAGCAACTAAGACACACACACACACACAGATACAGATGCAGATGCAGATATATACACACACACAAAAGAACCGCAAAAAAGTGGTCAGTTGGCCAAAAACTAAACGAAATGTAATAAAGCAACGGATATGCCAGTTTGGCTTGAACTCTACTCCATCTGGCCACGTCCATGTCCATGTCCATGTCCATATCCTTCCAGTGCCATTTCACTTCCACCCCAAAGACAGGAGTATCTGGAGGATAACTACTGCAGCAAACACAATAAATGAATATGAATTAGGCAACAAGGAAAGAGAGGTACGAGACGTGAGAGAGTGAGTACCAACCGAAAGCGGAACAGATACAAATGTGTTGGTAATATCGTATGAAGAGTTTTCTGCCCTGCCCCAAACCTTTAGCCACAAATACGAAAATGAGTTGAATAACTTCAGTGAATGGAAATGTGAATGTGAATTTTCTTGGGCATTTGGTTTCAGGGAATCTGAACGTATCTCCCCTTGAAAGGATTGCATAATATTGGTAAATGGAATGAACAGGTGGGCAGATGCAGAGGGAACGGAAGGTCCATGGTCCATACAGTTAAACAAAGAGAAGAGAGATAGCTTCCCCTATTAATTCTGGCAAGTGTTTTTCCAACATTTCCTCAGTGAGATTTCCACTCAATCATGATTGATTGCGGCAGCTTCAGCAGCAGCAGCACACTTCACTAACTCTTCTTTGCGAGCGTTCTTTACTTAGCTTTCTCTCATAATTTATTTCAGCCATAATTGCAAGTATATTTGCTTGGCCAGGCACTTTCCTTTTGAGCCACTTGAAGGCAGGCAGCCTGCCTCTTGTTTAAACTTTTCGCTTAAGCAGCTCATGTGAACCATACCCATATATATGGATGTACAAATGCTACATATGTACATTCTGTCTACATACATATGTGTGTGTATGCACAAATTTGGATATATTTGCTGCAATAATTTAGCCGGCATCCCCGGCATCCCCGGCATCCCCGTCATCCCCTCTCTCACACACATTTACTTCGTGGATGCTGCTACTGATGCTTTTGTCCACTGATGAACATTAATTTTCCACACAGCTTAAACAACATTTTCATTTACACAAACACGTGAATGGTGGCTGAGTGAGTGAGTGGCAGAGCGAGGGAACTAGGCTCTGGTGCAAGGAGAAACCTCATTAGATTTGTTAATTTAACTGCAATTTCTAAAAGCAGTTGCACCTTGAGCCAAATGGCAAATGGCCTTTGCCTTCTGCAATAAATAAATCAAATTAATGTCAATTGCCACAACAAATGCACTCACACAAGGATTCGTTTCGGGACAAGGCTTTGATGCCTCAATTTAATGAAACAACAATCATTAAGCCACTTAGAACCATAGATAAAGACAAATACAATTACAGAGCTAGACATATTTTGTCCTGATCAGTTCTGCTACATCCTCACCTGAGTCTGGGACCCCAGCTGTGTCCAATGTCTGCCCAGGCGGCTGTCAGCAATATGAAAGGATTTCTTCTGTCTCACTCTTCTGGCCAGGGCAATCAGAAGGCCTGACACGGCAATTAGATTACAACAGAAATGGGATAAATGGGAAAGCAGGTGGTTAGGTGGGTGGCTGGCGGCCTGATGGGCTGATGACCTGGTGACCACTTTTCCCTATTAGTTATTGAAATCAGCTGTCAGAAAGAGTTCCGAAATGGCACATGTGCCCCTGCCTCTTGGAGCTTAGAGAAAGCATTAAGAATGCACTGCAAGAAATGCACAAGAAGATGCCACAAAGAATGTCAAAATGCGAAGGCGAATTTCCGATGCAATTTCCCAGCAATCCGAGCTGCATATCGAATGGATATTGAATGGGTTTTTTGGCGAGTGTTTCGGGAAGCAGCAGGCAGTAAAGGGAGCAGAGCAGAGCAGATCCCCCGACAGCCACTCACAAAAAATGGACGACGTGACCATGGTAACCTGTTCCACACACACACACACACACACACACACTCACACGCAAACATGGAAACGGAGAAGGATATTGTACACATGTATGCAAAGGACATGGGTTTCTAGGGAGCGGTTGATTTGATTGCTGTCCGAACGAGAACTGCAGCTGAAGGACCTCTAGAGCGTTGCCAGTTGCGAGTTTGAAGCTCAGCTGCTGCTGCTGTTGCTGCTACTGCTGCGGCTGCTGTTTGGAAAAGTTTCAACAATGCAACTCTTGGCTCAGTCTCTGGCTCTGCCACACTCAAGTGTGAATGTGTGTGCGGGTCTTGTGCTGCTGTTGCATTTGTTTGTTCTGTTTATAATTCAATTGTAAATGCATTTCAATTACGTGCACATTAAACTGGAGCCCAGCCACAGAGCCACACAGCCACAGGACTTACAGACAAAGTTTTTGGTGCCAGAGCAAGCACTAAGACTTGACCACTTGGCCGGGCCCGGGCCAGGGCCAGGGCCACGGCCACGGCCACAGCCATTACCATGGATGGCCAGAGCTTCGTCCCATTTGCCAGGAAGAGCCCAGAGTCTGGAGCCAACTTAGCGAGCGGAACACGCTTCCCATTTAAGGACAATTGGCCCATTATGAGAACGCGTTGAAACGGCAAAATGAAAGTGTGCAAAAAAAAACAATGATAGAAGGAGAGAGAATCGACGCAGAGGGAGCAGAAGAGTGGAGAGGAGTCCGTGGAGTCAGCGAAAGGCTAACAATGCCATTAACAACTACTACAAACGGCCCTTGAAGGTGCAATGTGTGAAAGACTAACCAGGAAAGAGTTTATGGGCAACAGAAGAGGCACACAACAAAGGAGAATGAAGCGGACCAGGGCGTAAGTCCGTCCACTTGGTGTTGTTTAGCGTTCTAAACCATCTGGATGGGGTGTTGGGCAACACTTTGGAAGCTCTTCAGCAGCATAACAGAGTTTCAAAATTGAATCTCTCGTAAAGTGTTGAGTAAAAACTCAAATATTTCAACTAGTGTGGAGTACAGCAACAATTAGCTCAAATGTAGTGTTAGGCAGCACTTCAATACGCGTACGAATGTTGCCAGCGTTGAACAACACTTGGCGTAGCCTTTGCCAAATACCAAACCCAATCAAATCGAATTCAGCCGCATCTGCTACATTGTTAACAGGGCTAAATGGAATGTGAACTGGGCCAAAAAGTCGTTCGCCCAAGCCCAAACCAACCCCGAAACAGTACAGTCGGAAAACGTGCCCAGTCAGAGGTTAAATGACCTTTGGATTGCACTTAACCAGGCAACAACATTCAGCCAAGCGTTCGAGGCTGTCCCTGCTGAGCCGAGCCTCGAGCCATGAGACTGCCTACCTGCCACAGTGTGTGTGCGTGTTGTTGCAACCCTCGCAAGTTTTTTGGGCCGTAACCAAAGCCACTCTAATGAGTCCAAGTCCGAATTCGAGTCCCGCCGCATTCACAATTAGCCTTCAAGTCCTTCAGCCCCGTCCTAAACCCCGTAGCCGGAGCCGAAGCCGGAGCTGGAACAACATTCACTCTAGAGTGTAACCTGTAGTGTAGTCTTGACCACACTGCAAGTACCGCAACGCACAGATACCCCTCCACAGAACACCATCCACCTTCCATCGTCCTCGTCCTCGTCATCGTCTTTGGCAATTAAGCCTTGGCCGACCGTTGACCACGGCAAATGACCGCAGCCAGTTTGCTTTCATTAATTTTTGGTTGTAATCCTTGCCGAAGCTTTTCATTTCATTCCTCGCAGCTCGCAGCTGCTGCCTCTGCTGCTCCTCCTCCTCCTCCTCGTACGGCAGCGGCTCTTACTCATCGTAGTCGTAGTCATCGCTGGGAGTCGAAGTCGTCGGTAGTCCTCGTAGTCATGTGTGGGGCGTGCGTCTGCCATAGTTTGGTGCACACTTTTTCACACTTTGTTCACGGCATAGTGGAAATATCCTGCACTGAGCAAGGGTTCGCTGAGTTTTGGGGAAAGAGTCTGGAAAAACTTCAAAGCACAAATTTCCAATCATCAGAAAAGGTAAAAGTCAGGTAAAGAGGAAACTGCTTCAGCTCCAAATAACCCCATTGATCTCAATAATGAGAGCATTTCTAGTTTAGAAACTTTTGTGGAAATGTTTTCCCCATCCCTGGAGCACTCCATTGCAATTTTCACCCACTTTTGCTTTGACAAGTCAACCAGAGGTGACGCTTTGATCAACTCATCAATCAACAATCCTCTGACATTGCCTGTCCCTCTCGATTCAATGCAAATGAAACTATTTACAGGTCATTCGCATAGTCCAGAGTCCATAGTGCCCCTTTTGTTGGGGCTGGGTGACGGCCTGTTTTTTTCTTTGTTCCTGACTGACCGTTGGGTTTTTTGCCACAGTGGTCATGTTTTTACATCTGGGCCATGTCCAGGCCCCCTGCCCCAGAGTCAGCTTCGTTTGGTAGCCTCCAACGTTAATGACTTTTGTGCTGCGCCTGTCTCTATGGCTGTCTCTGTCCTGTCTCTGTTGCTGTCCTTCTGTCTGTCTCCTGGCCAAATGTTTTAAAACTGGCCAACAGAGTTTTTGTTGCTCTCTGCCGTGCCATGTGGATGTGGATGTGGATGTGGATGTGAATCCCCCGTTGTGCGTTCCGTTGTTGTTGCTTTTGTTGCTGTTATTGTGGGTTGTTGTTACTGGCGATTGCCGGGCGGTTAGTGCCGCGCGTTTGCCACCGCCCGCAGTGTTTGCCAGGACAACCAGGACAACCGACTCATTTGTACAGGTTTTTTACACACTCACTCTCTCTCTCTCTCTCTCTCTCTCCCACTCTCACTCTCTCTCGAGTGCGAGAGAGAGATGTGGTGGGAGAGTCCTGCTGGGGGGAAAGGGAATTGTTAATTAAAGTATTGTCTCCTCGTTGCTGGCAAAATGAACAAGTAGAAACAAGGACTCGTGGCCCTACTGGAACTACTAGTACTCGTACTACTACGGCACGGCTCTGCTCTTCCTGGTGCCGCTCCTGGGCCGTCAATTGTCGAACATGGTACTCTACAGTTCCACTTAACAGCTACAATGGGCACTTTGCCACAATGAATTCAAATGGATGCCCCCGACGTGAGCTCTCTTCTTTTTTTTCGTGCTGTATTTTTGCTCCTGCAAACACACACCCGACACCCCATCAGGGGCAACACATGCATACTCGTACATGTGTTGTTGTTGCTGTTGCTGTTGTTGTTGCTGTTTCTGCTGCACACACACGTGGACATGACATGAACACAATGACAGCTGACTGTTGGCTTCCAAAAGCCCCCGGAGGCGTACAGTCCACATCGTTCACAAAGACACAGAGAACGAGAGAGTCAGAGGTGAGCTGCAGCAGCAGCAGCAGCAGCAGCAGCAGCAGCAGCAGCGGCGGCGGCAGAGTCATAGACAGACCCGGAGACGGATACGACGGTTACGGGCCCGTGATTCTTGAATAAAAGCTTTAATTTCGGGTTTACCAATTAAAACTACGTGGCCAAATGAAAAATACATACGAAGCAGTCCCCCCTCCCTCCAGTGAATGCATAATACAAAGGCGAAAGAGGTGGTCCCTCAGGGAACTGAACGAAAATCGGAGGGAAAATGCTGGTTTTTTTTTTAGCCAGGGGAGGGGTAGGGAGCATCAGGGCGGACCCCAGCACTTGAAGTGTAAATTGGCTGGCCAAAGATGCAATTGCGGAGGCCACGAGTGAGTGCAAATTACACAAGTGCACAGAGCTCGGGAACGTAATTTGGGGCGAAAGTACAGTCTAGAGAGTCTGGGGGTGAAATTTGGCAACGTGGCAACGGGGCAGCAAGGCAACGTGGCTCGCAGCTACAGCTACAAAATTAATTTGTTAAATGGGAATTAAATAAATGAAATGCGGTCGACTCTAAGAGTTTTGGCCAGCGTAAGAGGATCACTCGAATAGTAATGAATGGAAGAAGGACTCAGCAGGGACCGACTGAAGTGCGGCAACCCTGCATCATTAACCCCCCATCGACAATGGCCCCAAAAACAGAAGCAGCAGCAGCTGACCAAACTGCCACCTGGCCGCAGTCCCATCTGCTTCCACTCCTCATCCTCATCCTTTAACCTTCAACCTTCGACGTGGATGGCCTGCCCACAGGCAAACATCCTCGCTTCCTTCCTGTTTGCAAGCGCGAGCTTCGCTTCTCTCTTTTCGTTTTTCTGTGTACTTCATTTAGCACGGAATCCTGTCCAGTGTCCAGTCCAGTCCAGTCCCTGCCCAGACAGGGCATCCATGTATACGTCAACAGCGACATTATTGCTGTTGTTGCTGTCGGTTGTTGCAACGCCATTATAACGCCATTTCGACCCCACCAAACGGACGCAACCCCTGACCCTGCATGCCCCACCTTGGACCACCTTTGGCAACTAATTTTTTACACATTTCTCATTTTTCAACTCGCCATTATCCGTGCTTCCTTTTGTTTTCGCCCTCTTTCCAGAACGACACGATGCGCCTGCTGTACATGTACCACGCACAGGATCCGCCGCATGGCTCGGTGCGCCCGGGCACCCTGCCGGACCCGGTGCGCGCCTTCCGCCCCTATCGCCCCATGGTGCTGATGCAGCGCGCCCAACTGCCGATGCCCTCGCCGACGCACGATGAGCGCGTGCGAGTCCTGGAGCTGCGCAACGAGGATGTGGAGCTGCCCGGCGGGGACACGCCGCTCTTCTGGTGCAAGATGTTCAAGCTGGAGGACATCAATCGCAAGCACCACCTGATCCGGGTGAGGCACACGCTTATGTTGCTCCCTTTTACCTTTACCCGCTCCTGCTGCTCCTGCTGCAGGACTAAGCGTTATTAAATACAATGCATAATTAAGGCCAAGTGCAGTGGCAGTGCCAGTGGCATCCTGCCAGTGGCTGTAGCTGTAGCTGTCACTGCTGCTCGTGCTCCCGCTGCTGATGCTGCTCGTGCTCCCGCTGTCTCTTGGCCACGGCATAACCAAATTGAAATATTAAAAATTTATCCACACTCTCCCTACCCCTCTCTCCCACTGTTACCAACAATGCACTAACCGTTGTCTCTCTCTCTCTCTCGCTCTGCCGACCCGCTCTCGGCTCGGTTCATTTTCTTTTCATGGCTGGCAGTACGAGCCGATTTATGATTCATCGTCCAGCGTGCATTACTTGCAGCACATAACGCTGCACGAGTGCCAGGGCGCCCACTCGGAGCTGGAGGAGATGGCACGCGAACAGGGACGCCAGTGCATGGGCGCTCGATCCATACCGCTGGCATGCAATGCCATTGTTGCCTCCTGGTCGCGGGGCAGTGAGGTAAGCATCCGAACCGAACGGAACGGAACGGAACGAAAGAAGAAACCCTTTACCCCCTTCCTTATCCTTAACCCGCGCTAGCACTATGCTGCCCATCTCTTCAGAACCATAACCATGCAATATTAATTTAACCTTCGCAAATGCTTCCTTTCAACACGAAGAAATAAGTAAAGGTTGAGAGGATATCAGACCAGATCAAATGCCCTTAAAAGCGAACTGGAACTGGGACTCTACTTTAAAGATCTGAAACTGGAAGATTTAACTAAAAATATTGCTAAAAGCTAACTTAAACTGAAACCGTAATTGGAAATATTACTAGAAATGCCATCTGGTAAGCGTACTAACTTTATACACATGGAACTGCAACTGCAACTGAAAGTAAAAGTGGAGATAGAAAACAAAGAGAGTTCCCAAACACCAGCAATCCAAATGCGTTCGAACTCCTATAACACAACATCCACCATCGCTGAGGCAGGGTGCAACCACTTTCAAAAGAGTATTCCGAAAGAGTAAATACCATGTGGCCCTGTCCTCTGACCTGCAGCCCCATGGTTCTTGTTTTTGGGAGGAGCTCCGCTCAGGGCTCAGAAAAAAAAACAAGGACATGGAGAACGGCAGGCCAGGGTTTTCATAATTTCATCAGAGCAACGCCATAATGCAGTGGCATGTTATGGCTGCTGTCCGCCAAGGGGCGCTCTGCAATGCAATTGAATGGCAATGAATAAGATGGGATTGAAACTGTGACTGGGACCATCCTCCTCCACTGGCAGCCTGCATTTAAATTGCACATGGTCGTGGCGGCAACTTCCATCGGACCCAGAGCCCCAACTTGTATGCATATACACATCCCCACACATCCAAAAAAAAATATCCATATACTTACACAGACTCGGACGAGTATTAAAACAAACACTCAACATATTTCCCCCATCCTCTCCTGCCCGGCAGCTCCTTTTATTCTCCTTTCTGCGCTTTTTTTTCGCTGACTTAATTTTTTGGTCTCTCTTTTGTGTGTCTTTCGCAGGGATTTACGTATCCACACGAGGCTGGCTACCCGATCGAGTCGCGACAGGCCAAATATTACTTAATGGAGACCCATTACAACAATTTAAAACCCGACTTTGCCCAATTGCACGCCCGACAAATGGCGGATAATTCGGGTTTGAAAATCTACTTTACGCACGTCCTGCGACCAAACGAAGCTGGCATATTGTCAATCGGTAAGTCACCACCCAAAAACTCAAAAGGGGTCATCTCTACAATATATATATATACATATGGATATGTATGTGTGCACACAGGGCGGGTGTGTCTGGCGTGTATCATGGGAGGAGTGCAGCTGCTGCGCTTTTGTATATTTTATGCGACAGAGAGATGAGGAAGCGCTTTCTATATGCAGCTCATGTCATGCAATTTATGAGATTGCCGAGTGAACGGCAGAGAGGGAAGAACGGAGTGGTGAGGAGAGAAGAGAAGAGAGACTGGGGGCAACTGCACTGTGGAACTGTGGAGTGGACTGGCGTGGAGTGGAGTGGCATGGAGTGTGGAAGGTCTAACCGCATTGGTGGGGCTAGTAAAACAAAAGCTTATGACTTTGCCCAGCTTGTCCAAATGCGGTTTAGCCATGTATCTATGTATCTGTCTGTGTGTATCCATCCATGTATCTATCTACGGGAGTGTGTGTGTGTGTCTGCAGATATAATACCAACAAACAAAAGGATATATCCAGGGAGAAGGTGCTACAGCAACAGCAACAGCACCCGCTTCCAGACAGCAATTTAACTACCTTTTATGCCCCCCACATAAAATTTATATCGTCACAATTTTTAATATGTCTGACAGACAATGAAAATGGTTTTCCATTTTCCATTCTTCACTTTTTTTCCTGCCGCTCCAAATTGCTTACAAATAGATTTTAATTTTAAATTTTTGGCGTACCATGGACACACGGCCGTACACGCATCTAAATCAAATACTCGGAAATAGTCGGTGCCTGGCATGTGTCTGAATGAAAGTTTTCCTGCCAAGCAACTAAATAATTCAAGCATTCGAAGGCTACTGCGACTAGTCGTTTGATTGCGGGTAGCTTGTGCATTCACTGCTGCAGCGAGTGTGGCCACAAGAGTTATGAGATTGTAAAAGAGTTGATGGAAAATTTTGATTTCTCCTTCTACCATGTCCCAAATGCTCATAAAATATCATTTTTGGTAAATATATTTAATAGCTTCCTAAATGTAATTCCTAGATCTGTAAAGGAAAATGTTCCATCCATTTAAAACTCATTCAGTCTTGTATGGCTTTCTAAGAGTAATCCTCTTTATCGGGAATTAAATTCTAATTGAATAAAATTATTTTCTATCCTTAACAAGATTTCGTTGAAAATTAAACGGATATATACTGCTCAATGGAAAGCAAACTTAAATTTCCTTTCCTGGAGTCTGTAAAAACGAATTTCTTAATCTACGCCTGCAAAAGCCATTGCCTTTTGTTCACCAGGAGCTGCCTCCGCCGTTCCCCCCCTGAATAAACATATTTCGGAATTATCCACAAGGTGAAAATTTCTCTGACTCACCAATCGTCTCTCGATTGGAATAACCCGCAAAATAGCAATTTACAAGCGCCAGTCTGCCCTTCCCACCCATCCACCAAACCATCACCCCAACCATCCACTAAGCGCTTTTTGAGTACTTCTCAGCCACACACCGCTGCACCGCCCTCCGCCAACCAGAGGGTGGGGTGGAGGAACCACCTGAAAATTCTTGGTGGTACTCAATTTTTTGTTTCTATATTCATTGTGTGGTTCGTGAGAAGGCAGCGGATAGGCAGAGGATAACTAAAATACTAATTTCACTTTACAATTTATTTTCCATTTTTTTTTCGTGCCCGTTTCTTGTGTTTGTTTTTGGCATTTTGGGGCGAGTTGGTAGCGGTGTAGGGCCACCCGCAGGGATATAGATCCCTGTGGTTGTTGCAGTTGTTATTTCACTTTTGTTAGGAGTCACGCAAACCAATATAACTTTTTCGCCGACCGCACACACAAGAAGAGAGAAGGGGAGACATGGCAAAGCGCTAAATAAGGGGCAAGAATAAAAGGAACAGGGAACATGGACTCGACTAGGGACTGTTGCAGGTTCTGGGAGCAGATACTGAGGCGCATACACATACACATAAATATGTTATCTGAGTAGGTGTTGCCAAAACTTCCAGAGCTGAACGATGAAACACAAAGAATGAGAGAAACAGAGAGAAAAACGAGAAGTGGATTAATACATCTTGATACAAAAAATACCATTTGAAAAAGTCGAAAGAAAATGGAGCGAAATTGTCGGTAGATTTCTTGGGCAGGAAAAGCCGATTGGGTGTGGGTGGGCTTAAGGCGCGGCAGTCGGCATTTGCTATTGAAATATTTAATTGGAATTTAACGCATACCACACACACAAACACACACACACACACACACATACATACAGATACTCAGCTACAGACACACGAAAGTCAATAAATAAAAAATGAGTAAAATCATGAAGCGAAAAAAAAAAATAAAATAAAATGTTTGCTACAATTTTCTTCTGCTTTGGTATAAATTGAATTACGAGTGATGCAGAGGAATCAAGAGGGGAGTCGGCTTCTGGGGCTAAAGCTCTTTCGGGTCCCACACTCGCATAAGTAGCTGCGAAATTGCTCCGTTTCCGGATTTCCAGCCTCTCTGGCGTTCGGGCTCTCTCTCTGGCTGTGTGGGAAAATTTAATTTCAATTTAATTGGTTATTGATATAGCGCCCTGGTGTATGCAACGGAGCTGTGATTAATGTTGCGGCTTGGCGAATTTTTATGGCACCTTGGAGACGAGGCCACCAGCCAGCCAGAGAAGAGAGAAACGAAACCAACGAGGTTGGGACACGTTAAGCCCAACCTCCTTCTTGGGGTATTGTAATCCCTTGAAGCTTATCGAAGAATACCTTTGGAGGAGGATCAAGAAAGGGCATTCTTTTCTCATGTCAAGCCTAAACCAAGAACTTCAAATCCTGAACTGAAAATCCAATCAAAAATTTCCCCTACTCTGAGCATGAACATGTTGAAATGTATGAGATAGTTTATGATAAGAGATTCGTAAAGCTTTTGAAAATCCAACAATCCAAGAAGAAAATACCTATCGAATCCCTAGCGTATCCCTCGCATTCTTTGAATATCAATCGAAATTCCATCAAACTTTTGATTGGAATTTCAGTTTCTAGTTTCAGCCACAAAATGGTCACCCAAATATCTTTGTGTCATGTTTTAGTTAACTGTTTGTGGGTGCATACGGGTATTCGACGTTTACGAGTATATCACATCTGATCTGTGCCTTCCAAAAATACCCTATAATCAAATTGTTTCGCATGCCAGGCGAGAGTCTCGCTGTCTGAGCTGACGCTTTTGACACAAATTGCCATTTAAAATAATTAGAAAAGTTCCAATCGGACTGCATTTGTGCATTCTGCCATTCGCTGGCTGTCAGCATGCAACTGCCAAAATAGAAGGACCCCGCGATGGCAGCGTTAAATATCGATTTGCAAAATATGTGTAGTTATGTAGTTATGAATTGTGAGTGAGCGAGCGAAAGAGCGAAGAGGGATAGGGGCGCCTGTCCCCCTGTCGCATTCTGGGCCAAATCAAATAGAAATAGAGCCATTCTCCCAC
This sequence comes from Drosophila guanche, assembly GCF_900245975.1. Taxonomy (NCBI): domain Eukaryota; kingdom Metazoa; phylum Arthropoda; class Insecta; order Diptera; family Drosophilidae; genus Drosophila; species Drosophila guanche. The sequence continues at coordinate 4,106,229 of NW_022995744.1, read as the reverse complement.
CGAATTTCCCGCTCCTGGCCATGCCAGAAAATTTCGTCATGCTTCGCATGGCCAATATTGAATTTTGATTTAATGAATGGAAATTGGCAGCAACGCAAAGAGAGAAATAGAGACAGGCCAGAACCAGAACCAGAATCAGAGTCCGAACCAGAAATGGAAATGAAATGAATCCCAACGAGCTCCAATCTGTGACAGACGACCATTTCACAGGGAGATAGAGAGAAAGAGCTCTGGTCTCTGTGCCACACGTTCTGATAATATTCAAATGGACCTGATCGAATTGAAAGTTAATGGAAATCAATTAAGGGACGGGACAGCCACAAACTTTTCGCAACTCTTGTCTAACTTTTCAGATCGAATTTCCAACCAGCTCTCCAAGAAGCGATAAAAACTTGGACGATGCTTGCATAGAACTCGCATGAATTGTAACTTTCAATTAAATTGATGATGGAGAATTTTTCTATCATAACTTTCCCGTTGCTCATCGCCCATGGCCCATCGCCCATCGCCCATCGCAGTGCCCAGACCTGCCTGCCCTTCCCTACCAGCCAGATTGATTGATTTTCCTCGCGTGACATTCTATAAAATGACCAAAATGCGCGAACCAGGAGGGAAAACTTTTTAAAGCCAACACGGCATCGTTTTTGCCATTTTTGGGTAATTGAAAATTGATTCCCGGCCACATGACAAAGCCAAAGCCCGATTCAGGCCGACTATGAAAATTAATAGAAATAATCTCCACTGCAAACATCCAGAGGGGAAATTTACATATCTACATATGCACATTTGTACGTACATGTACAGGGACTGATGTGTATATATTTATATGTACTATTTTACACCACCGTGACTGTCCGTGGCGGCAGGCTGCGAAAAATGCAATTGATTACGTAAAATTTTGTTAAATTTTGAGCTGATGAAAAAAGTCCAACAGCTCCAAATGGATATTTTATGCAAACGGTTTTAAAGTTAATATTTTTACGGTGCTTCAATGGGATTATGGGCGATAAACCGAATCGGAAAAAGGCGCATAAGCATGTAGGTCAAAAAGGGCATGGCATATGGTAATTGGAACTGGGTTAAAAAATAAACGAGAGAAATCGAATGAAAAATATTAATGCAATTTGGAAACTAATCGGAAATCTCTGTGAATTCAACATTTTAAAGGGGTCGTGTCAAATGAAAAGCAGAGAAACAGAAAAAATACACTTTATAATCTGACAGATCAGTCCAACAATTTCGGGAATCCTACAGCTTTCAATACGATTTGTGAATGGCGAACTCCTTTTATTATGCAGAGAAAAACTTCAGTTTAAGGTTAAACTTTTGAAAACTTTATAAAAGAAATCGCTTCAATCAAATTTCAAGAAAAAAAAAGGATTTAAAGAGCATTTAAGCACAGATTTATGAGATTCAGAGAACAAAAGAGCAGCACAGAAACAAAAATGGAATCAATTGCCAGCTGAATCCAGAAATGCTCTGCTCCTTCGGCAATGCCAAGTATTTCCCGCGAGTATTTTGATTGGCATACTATAAAGCCCACTCCCCATTCCTCCATTTCGTGGCATGCTCGTACTACGAGTACTCTCAGTGCCACACCCCACGCACAACAATTGAAATGCCATCCAGTGCTGGAGCAGCAGGAGGAGCAGTAGAAGCAGCGAACTGGTGGTGGCGGAGAAAGAGAAACAAATTTATATGTAGCACATGAATTTCAAATATTTTTTCAACATGGCAGGCGACACGCGGCCCTAATTGAGTGTGGGCGGAAGCGGGAAAGGGGAGGTATATTGCCCGAGGCCAGGGCAAAAATGGGAGAACATGGGGGTCCTGCCCTCCTTGTGTATGTATGAACAATATTCCACAACATTTAACTAATTGAGCCAGCGAGGGGCAAACGTACAAAAAAGTGTTTCCCCTCCTACCAGAAAATCGCAAAAATTCAAAATTTGATTTGTGAACAATTCCTGGAAGAACAAAACAGGGAAATGTCCCTAATTGATAAATGCCGGATGAGTATGAGGAGCAGGAGAGGGGGCAGGAGCAGTGGAGCATTGGAGCATGGTCTCGCGACTGCATTGACAAAGTTGTTAAAACATCAAAAGCAGCAATTAAAATGTAATTACACGTTCTGCGACAAATCGAATTAAAAAATCAACGTTCAAAGTTAAATAGAGTGTCAGAGGATAGAGCAGGAGGACGACCAGGAGCCGGGGCAACACTGATGAGCGATGATAACGAGGTTTGGGGTTTTGCACATTCCACGTGTCGTGGCAGGGTCCATCAGAGAGAGAGAGAGTGTGTAGAGTGTGTGCAGGGTGTGACTGTGTGAGTGTGAGTGTGAGTCTATGTGCCAGACGTGTGGGCGTTCTACCATTAACCAAGGGAGCTTTTAGTCAGAGCTCTTAGTCCCTCCCTGCCCCAGTAGAACCGTTAATGAAAAGCGCTGAAACGTTTTTGAACCCGAAATTCAAATTTTTACCTTTTACAGGAATGGATCCCAACTGGCGACACATTATCCCGCCGGGCCAGAAGCGCGTCATATCGGAGGGACAGTGCATTGAGGACTGCACCGGCTACGCCTTCCCCCAGCAGGGCATCAACATATTTGCGGTGATGATGCGCACCCACCAGATCGGCAAGGAGGTTAAGCTGCGCCAGGTGAGTAATGGCCTCCAGCCCCCAGTCCCTACTTGCGCCCAAGGAATATAAAATGTATATGCTAATGAGCAAACTTCTGCTTTCTAACCCCCCACTCCATGACAGATACGACAAACCGAGGAGTTGCCGCCAATTGCACACGACAGCAATATAGATGTTGCCTATCAGGATTTTCGACGTTTGCCACAATCGGTGCATTCCCTGCCTGGGGATAGACTCATCGCCGAATGCATTTATGACAGTTCGTCACGAAAGGCAATTACCTTGGGTAAGTGCTCGGGGGAGTATATCAACGGAAGGTGGCTCACACACACACACATCCACACACATCCAAACCCATCCAAGCCCATCCACCCAACACACCCTCCAAGCAACAATAAAGATTGCAAAAAAATTTGTAGCGAGTGAAGAAAAAGTCCAAACATTGTCGGGAGCGAAAAATATTCTATGAAATTTCCAATGTGGCTCGGGCACGGCTGACTTGATGGTTGGATAGCTGAGTTGGCTGAGTTGGCTGAGTTGGTGGTTGTACAAACAGGCAATGGCAACGGTGAGCAATCGTCGTTATGACACATTTAAATCAGCCAAACGATATGCGACAGGAGCCCCAGACAGAAGACTGGAGGACTGGGCGGACTCCGCACTTTGGACTGAGACCAGAAGGAATCGTTGCACACGAAAGCTCAAGACAAAGGCGAAAGCAATAAAGGAGCAGGAGCAGAGCTGGGCAGGAGTGAAGCCAGTGAAGACAGAGGAGCAACGTCATTGTAAAATACATAAACCAAGAGACTGGAACATTTCACTTAGCACACAGGACACGGCGGGGCCTGGCAGGCAGCAACAACTGGCTAGCTGGCTGGTTGGCTGCCAGGTGTTAAAGCGGGCTCTGTCCGATGTGGATGTTGCCTTGTCCTGGTCTCGTTGTGACAGCTGCTCAGGACTCCAGCGAAATGGACAATGCAGAGTGCAGCAGGAGGATGCTGTTAATGAGATTGAAATAGCGAAAGATGGCAAAATGAAGCTGCCACAACAGATAATCATAATCATAAGTAGTGGAAAGAACTGATTTTCATAAAAGTGCAACTGAAAATGAGATTATAATTAGCGCATAGCGGCGGCAGTCAGATGTGTCTTTGAAAATCTATTCAGAAGGCACAGGCAAGCGATTGATACTAGTAAATTTCAACTGGTGGAAGAATTTATCACCGAGCCAGCCCGAAGTGTTCCCCCCAGAGATCGACAAAGCTTTCCTTCCAATGCCATAAATGCTCAACACTCCAGCACACAATCAGTGCACTGGCCACCTCATCCCAGTTGATTCGAAAGACAACACCCAACGTAAATTTGACTTTCTTGCTTGCTTGCACAAATTCAAACACAATCTACACAATTCAGCAGAAGGCCAGCCGGCAGAAGGAGTGGCAGGCGGGCAGATAGACGAGGGGTGACAACGGGTCTCAATAGAGACACAGCGAGTCGTAATAGACAAACGTAACGATGTTGCACTAAAAAGAACGAGAACGGGAACGGGAATGGGAATGAGTACGAGATAGATCCGTAGACAGTGAACGAGGCAGTCAGGCGTGTGCTCGGGAAATATAAAGCTTTTCCCAACTCAAATAAAGCAAAAGGCAGCACCGTACTGTACCGTTCTGTTCCGTTCTGTTCCAAGCCATCAACATCAACGTTGTCTCCGTTCTTGCAATATTTTTATGATGGCGCCTGGGCTGCTTTACGGCGCTGCCAACTGCATCGGCCGCTTAATTTTGTTCTTTGTTGCAAGCCAGCCATGCCAACTCAAGCCGAAGGTGCAACTGCCAGTACAATGGAGTAGGGGCGGGCAGCCAGGAAATTGTCCTCAACTCTCGGTGAAAATTTGTTGCTTTTTTTGTGTCTTGGGAGTGCACAAGGGGGATACATTTTGCTTTTGTTTTTCACAGCAGCATTTCTTATGCATTTCGTTTGCTCTTCTCCGTTTCTCCCCCCCGCACAGGTGGCCTCACCATGAAGGAAGAAAGCTGCACAGTGCTGACACTCTACTATCCACGCCAGAAGAAGCTGACAACGTGTCACTCACTGCCGAGTCTGCCTACAGTGCTGCATTCGCTTGGCATCGAACAACTGGCAACGTAAGTTCCTTTCTTTTCTTCCTCCTTTATTTCTTTATCAATGTTGTATGGTTACGCCTGGGCTTACCTTACCCGCTCGGGGAGTGTCCACAGTTCCGGATCCGTATCGGTATCCGTATTCGTATCCGGAAGAGGCAGAAGCGCGGCTAATGAAAATTGGCATCTACCGGAATTAAGAATATGTATATCATGGCAGGCCGGGAAACTTCAAAGGGAAATGAGCTCCACCATACAGTGGGGTTAATCGAACGATGCAGAGGGCGCTACAGAATGAGCGCTCATCGTTTATCGATAGACGGCTGCAGTTGCAACACTGAGAACTAGAACTATTCTCTCTCGCCGAATCAATTTACTCGCTATTCACATTCAATTTGGCACCATTGTAGCACAGCCCCTCCTGTTGTCGGCTCTCGTCCTACTGCAGGGGCCTGGGCTAGGGCCCGGGCTCTTCATTCCACCCACTCGACATTGCCGGGACCTGGCCTCCGTTCGTTTTGGCTTTTGTATAAGGAAATTTGGTTTATTCCTCTGTTGACTAAAGTAATTGGTGATTTAATGATGTTGTTGCATAACCAAATCACCTAACGAACTCACAGTGCCACTGCCACAGACCCAAAGAGACTGGGCGAGCGAGAGTCGGAGGAGCAGAAGCAGCCTGAAGAGGCCAAGAGGTCGGGTCCTCGGGTATGCTCAATTCTGAAGTATTTGCCTAACAAACAATCGGAAAATGAACTGTGCACTGCACACTGCTTTTCCTTACTCTACTCCACTCTTCTACTCTGCTCTGCTCTGCTCTCTAATTGAGAATTGTGAATGTGGAAAAATAAATTACGAGACAAGCAATAGCAAACGCTGTAACCCCAGAGAACTAAGTGGAGATGGAGAGAGAGAGAGAGACCTCGAAGGAGGGACCTCGCTTTTATTTAGAAAATATTGATTTCTATTATCGTCAAGTGCTAAATAAACAGCGAAGTACGAAGCCGGGGAGCCCGCCAGTCTGTCAGTCAACCATCACTCAGCCGTCATTCAAGGTCCATTCAGTGCCGCTCAGGGCTCTGGGCCCAGGACCCCCACCCTGTACTTGACTCCTGAATGGCTCTGGCCACCAATTGGGAATGCAGCGCCATGGTCTAGGATAAATCAGCTCGGGGCCACATAAATATTGTATTAAAGCGTGCGCTAAAAATTAGTCGAAATTAAACCTGAATGGCAATTGGGGGTGAGCTGGAAGATGGCCAAGGACTTTGCCATGCCCTATTAATCACTTCCTATTGACACAGGGCCAGGTCCGAATCGAATCAAGCCAAATCAAAGATAATTTTCAATGGTCTGCCGTCTCCTCTCCTCTTCTCTCCTCTTCATTCCTTACCACCGCAGACAAATCAAAGTAAACGGCATAAACAGATTACGGCCAAGGGAGAGGAAATGTAAAGAACGGAAAACATGGCCACGTAAATGAGTTAAGAGTGAAGGGAATGGTCCAATAGCGCCTGGTCTGGGCTGAGGTTAGCTGTAAAGGATTTGTTGAGTTAAAAGTGTTAGTTGGGTACTTGCGGTTTGATTGGATTTTTGGTCTGATTAGGGAATGGGAGCATCAGAGCGAATCTTAACGATGCAGAAGCTTCACTCAATCTTTGATTAGTTGAGGAAGAGAGAAAGCCCTTCAGATCCGTCTATATAGTAGTAGTAGTAAATCCTTATCTCAAGGGTTAGGGTCAGGAAAACATTCAATCGGAACTATCATAATGTAATAGAGGCTAACATTCAATATACCACTTCTAGATCATATCATATCCTGTCAAATAATGTCCCATTTCATGGTACAATCGCTTCGATATAGGAACAGAACACAAACCCATCATCGACTGGCATTGTCTGGCGCAATGTAAGTGATTGTGAAGTGAAGGCCCATGGCCTCCCATACATTGGCTTTTTGTCCAGACAATGTCCACTTCATGGACTCCATATATGTGCAGGGAGACGGGAGCGGGACGAGAAGGAGGAGCAGGAGGTCCTTCCTCCTGCTGTCCTGCGTGTACCGAAAATCGACATGAATTGATAAAGTCATTTGCAATTGTCTGTCGTTATGGGGCAACACCAGGACACACCAGAACACCAGGGCTCAGGGCCTCGGGCCCTCGCCAGAACCGAGTTTCGGTCCTCGATTCGGTTCGTCTCCGTTGTCGTTGTTGTTTCACGCGCTTGTTGTTGTTTGTTTAATACAATGGGCTTCCCATTCCCTCTCTCCCTCTCCCACCGTATTCCTGTTACTGTTGTTGTTGTTGTTGTTGTTGGCCAGTTATTATGGCCACTGCAATTTTGTAGCGCTTAATGTCCGGCTACGGGTCTGAGCCATGGCTACGGTTGCGTCTGGGTCGGCATTGGTTTTGGCGGGTAGGGAGGGGAGGTACTGCAACCGAAAGTGCGAATGCGATATGAGGATTAAAATTCATAATGAAAACCCCCGAACGGCAACAAACGGAACGAATCAGAGTGGAGGCGGATGGGAAGAGAATAGAGCCACAATAACAACTCTTTGGGACCCATCACCTCTTGAACAATGAGTGGTGGGGGAGGGGGTGTGTCCCTCTATTTGTTCTATGTTCGAGTATGTCTATGGATGGCCCGCAGGAGCCGCATGTTGTACGTTTCAGGTTTAATTAAACAATGATAGAAAACGAATAGAAACGCAACCATAACCACATTTCGAAGTTGGGCAGGTGGGAGAGGTGGGACAGTTGTGTGTCCCAGTATAAACTATTCAAAAACATCTAAATTATTTCCAACGATTGAGCCTTGCTCAGTCATAGGAGAGCTTTAGAGAAATAGCGAGATGTTTCCCATCAACAAAATAAACCTATTCCATAAGCTGAAAGATTATGTCCAATCACCAAGGGATTTAATTGTGCTTTAAAGAGCACCTATGTACATACAATTAGTAGTATCAATATTAAACCAAATGAATCTGTTTCAAATGGACCATGACTGGTTAATAGCCTTCTATCAGCAGAAACCGTTTAAACCTGTTCCATTCAGTCTGTTAAGCCGGGCAAGTTGAAGTAATTTCGAGTCGAAAAGTGATTGTTTTTATCTTTGGTTCACACAACACTGGTCATATATTATTCGTCCTGTTCGACTCAGTTCTGATTCGGCCTGCCACATTGAATGATAAGCTAATGATGCACACAGACACACAGACACACACACACACACACAAACAGAGACAGAAACAGAGACAGGGGTCGGAGCGGGCAGCAGCAGCAGCAGCAGCTTCCAAATTGAGGCTCAATTGGTCTGCAACTAATGTAATTATAAGCCACTTGCAAATGCCCCGGACCAGTTGCCACCTCTCCATGGCGCTTTCTAGAATTCGCATCTGACCTGTGATGCTTGTTGTGGTTGAAATTCAATTTAATTTGATACGCACAGATTTCGGTCAGTGTATGCCATAGTCCCAGCGAAGGGGCTTCCAAAATTATTTGCTGTTCAACTGCGGCTCAATTGACCAACACAGAGAACTGCACAGAACCAGAGACAGAGACAGAGACGGAATCCGAATCGCACAGAGCGAGGAAGAGAGTGAGGGACGGACAGATGCGACACAATAACCGACGAAGGGCGGAGAGGGCAGCGGTGTCCGGCGGGTTGTGCAAGGGGGAGGAGCTGAGCCAGAGTGGAGGCGGCCGAGAATTATGAGGTGCCCATCAGCATCGCATCGGCTGGACAACGTTGTCGGCATCGTCATCGTCATCATGCAAAACTCATTGAAGTCGTTAGCGTGCGTCGGGGCCCAAGGACATAAAGCACACAATACACCAGAAGTGTGGGGTCGGAAGGGGAAGTGCGAGGCAGTAAAGGATGAGCACGAGGAAGTGCAGTGGCAGGCATCAGGACATGGCCTGACTGAGGAATGGCATGTCCAGCACTGGAATACATTTCCAGCCACATTCAGGCAATTCTCATAGTGTGTCGCCATAACATGATGCTATTGAGATGCTAATAAGTTTCTTTCAGTGTATTTTGGTTACGGAAAACCTCCGAAAGTTTTGACAGCGCATAGCGCACAGCTGAATATGGATGGAAGATCTCTGAATGGTTCAAGCTGCTGCTAAGATTCAATGACCTTTTTCGAGATTGTGCTCTTTGATGCCATAAGAAAACCACAAAATAGGCTATATTTCTCTCAGTGCCGCTTGGTACGTTGATCATGCGCCCAGGATAGCCCAAAAAACCCGTGCCCGAGTCCGCACCTGAAGCACTCCCCGCCTCATGCTCGCATGCGGTTCGTTCCCTTTCGGCCAGTGCCTGGCGATTCCTGAATCGCTCTGATGCCTGGGCCCGATTGGGCCCGATTGCCCCGTTATTGGCTTAATTTACGTTTTTGCCTGATTTTTCTCTGTGTGTGTGTGTGTGTGTGTGTGTGTGCTCGATGACCATTTGGGCCACGGTTCTCGCTCCAGAAAAAATAATGTGATAGTGGTTTTTACAATTTACGCACTTGCCATGGCCACTGAAATTAATTTTAATTGTACGTGCGTATCTCTCTCCCAGTCCTTTTCCATGACTGCGGGGCCTGGCTCTGTTCGGTGCTGTTCTGTTCTGGTCCTGGCATTAAAATCAAAGTAATTATTCAAGTTGTGTGCATTTCCCGCACTTTCTCTGCCTCTCTCTCTCTCTCTCTCTCTCTCTCTCTGTCTCTGACTGTTTCGCTGTCGCTGCTCTGGTTTTGCCCCAGTCTCCGTTGGTCCCTTTGTTTATTGGCGTTTTCTGTTTGTTGAGCTACGCAAATTGGCTTCATTTTATAGTTGTTGCCTTTGGGTCCCAGCTTTTGTTAATTGTTTAAGGCTGAATGATATAGATATCCACTTCGGGCCCGATCCCAAGCCATCCCAACCCATCCCCTTTACGGCATGCAAAAGGGGCCTCATTAAGGCTCATGATATCCTTTATTACTTTATGACTTCTCTTCTCCTCCAGCCCCATGGCTCCTGCAGTGCCTCCTGCTTGCTTGCCTCATCTTTGCATATCGGATTGCTCGACTGCACACATGGAATTTCCCAATACCAATACAAGTCCCTGTCCCTGTCCCTGTCCCTATCCCAGTACCAGTCTCTGTTCCTGGCTGCTTCTCTTCTCCTCTTTGTTATCGATACTCTTTGCGTGGCTGGTCGCAATTATCCCAAAGATATTTCTTTCGCTGTGGTGCTCTAAGGCTTCCCTTCATCTTGCTTGATTTTTGCTTTTTATATTCCAGGTTTCAAGTTAATTAAAGCCAGAGCTAAAGAGGGAGAATCTCGTTAAAATAATTCTCGTTGTGGTTATTGTGTAGATTATTACAAGTTTCAGTTGAAACCCTAATTGATTTGCGTTTCTTTTCCCAAAAAGAATTTGTAACATTTAATGGGGATGGCTGTACCAGATATTCAATGTTCTAGCCCCCTCTTCTAACGAGCAACAGCCTTCCTGGAAACAGCAACCAGCAACCAGCAACCAGTTGCCTGTTTGTGCTATTTTAGTTTTCATTTGTCATCGGGAGATGGCCATTTGGCCGTTATGCCAGCCAATTGCAATTGCATTCGAGTTCAAAATTCAATTTTGCTCCAATGCGAAGCGGGAGGTCATAAATGCACAAAACACCCCCTTCCTCCTCCTCGTACTCGCATTCGTAGAGCCTCTGGTATGGCATTTCCTACTCCCCTGCTCCCCTACTCTCGTACTCCAGCCTTTGTCGAAATGCGCCGTCGTCATAACGCTACATAAATAAACCCATTGCAAAGCGCATTGCAGTTGCAGTTGCACTTGCAAGTGGAAGTGGCAGTGGCAGTGGCAGTGGCAGTGGAGCCCCCTGTTGTTGCAGTCTATGGCCTAGAGCTGGTTCAGCTCCAAATGTATTTTGGGGGCGTGGGAAGGGACTGGCATTGTGATGTGCTATTGGATTTTATAATCAACAATGCCAAACCATGGACTCTGCCTTTGTCCTGCTGCTGCCTGCTGATGTTGCTTCTGGTTTGGGTTTGGCTTTGGCTTTTCGGGGGGGATTTGGATTCCTGTTGCTGTTGGGCCATCATTTTAATTATACTGAGTGCCAATGAAGTCAATGGCGATAAGGCTAAAACGCTGGCGATTGATGGCCTGGCCCGCACAGCGGGTGGGATGGCCCTCCAGGATGTTATCCCGTTTTTACATTACCAACATCTGTGTGAGTTTCCACTGCATTTATATTTATTATATGTATGTGGGAGGTTACGGCGGCTACGGCCACGGTTACGGTCATGCTTCCCGGATATATTAGCAGCAGCGAGCCTCCTCTTCCTCTTCCTCTTCCTCTTCCTCCGCCACCAATGAGCCGCAAACACCAAATGTAAAGGAAGCGAGAAAGGGAGGAAGCGAGCGAGAGAGTGCAGCGAGGTACACAGGGAGAAACAGGACGCTGCAAATGGACTCTGGAATGCAATGTCATACGGATTAACCTCTCGTGGGCCCTCTCCACAGTGCAGAACAGATGGACGGAGATGGGAAAATGCAATATATTATTTTATGTTATTATTATTATTATGGGACGCAGGACACGGACACGGATATGGACATGTACATGGACCGCACAGACATGCGGGACTCGTACAAGTGGCCAGCGCCATTAGAGGAGAACGGACACAATGAGGAAGGGATCGGCATTCGGCATTCGGCAGTCGGCAGTCGAAGGGGAGGTTTTGCAATCAATCCGCAGACATTAATATTTTTCGTGTTTGCAACCGCAAATTGTTGCGGCTGTTGCAGCAGCAGCACCCTACCCCCAGCAACAACATCTCTCTACAGATTCTCTCCGGTTCACTCGCCACAGGAGTCAACCCAACCCCCTCCCTGCCAGAGCACCTTTCTCGACTGGCGTTGGAGGACTACGAGTTTCACAGACACAACCCTCGATGCGGATTGAGTGGAATCATAAATTAATTAAAAGAGATTTGTTTGCGGCTTCCAAAGGATTCAGCCATCCCAGTGCCAGTGCCAGGGCCAGGGCCAGGGCAAAAACAGCTCGCAGGAGCAAGAGAGCTCTCACAAAGAAATTGTGTGCGTTCGTGTTAGTGCCGGGCCGCTCGGCTCCCCTCCTCCCATCCTCTTTTTCTGTAGTTGTATCTATGTGTGGGTGTTCTATGAAATTAAAGCAACATTTTTCGTAATGCCCGGCAAAGAACAAAATTAATTAGCCTAATTGTAAGGGCGGACAGCGGGTGCCGGGGCCATGTCAAGGGGCAGCAGACACTGAGCCACCAACGAGATTGAGAGCGGGAACGGAAACGAAACAAAACGAAACGAAACGAGGCGAAATGAATGAATGGAGCGAATGAATGAGATGAGATGAATATATAGAAGGCATTTATATTGCACAAGATCTCCCTCTCCCTACAGTGGCGGCGGTCAGTGCTTTTGCCAAAAGAAGGGGGCCGACAGGCTTGCAGAGTTGAGTGCAACAGAAAAAACACTTTTGAAACTTCAATGAGTTAAATTGTCAAGAATAAGTGGAACTATACAAAATTGCTCCGCGAATGAATTTCGAAGCACTCGAGTCTTCATAAGACTTTTATGTAGATGCTTTAAGCAAGGATTTCCCCATTCGCTCACACAATTTTGGCAAGAAGCTAGTCGCTACTTAGCCCCAATCTTTAGCGACTAACTTTCTGGAAATAAATAGCTCAACAGCTTTTACGCGAGACAACCCCTCTATGGATACTGAAAGATCATGATAAATGACAAATTCGGAGTCAAAAGAGAAATGAAATTAAACAACCAAATTATACATATTTGTTATCGGAATCAGGACCCAGGGCGACACAGGGTTGACATTGAATTGAGTAATCAGTAAACACACAAGGTCCCAAAAAGCGACTTCTGTAAGCCATTCCATTAGTCATCTCTCCCTGTGAGTCGCTCTGAGAGTGAGGGGTTTCCATCCCTCCAGACTACGCCACTGATTGCGGCACTCTGAGGTTTTACACTTTTAGCCCATTTATTAAGTTTTTCTCTGCCTTCTGCTGTTCCGTGTTCTTCGCGTGGTTGTGCCCTGCCTAGCCGTCGTCCTGCGGCTCTCCGTGTGCGGTTTTTATTTCGTTTGGCAGACCAGAAATTGTAACAACGTATTTGACGCGTCACAAATGAAAATCTAAAAGATTAATTAGCTCAAGTTTTTGTCGGGCGCGCACGCCTCCCCACGAAAATCCGAGCGCAAATCTGCGACGACTTACCGAAAAAAGGGACCCAAGCCAAGCCAAGCCAAGCCAAGGATCAGATTCAGAGTCAGGACAACCCTCTTTTCATCCTTCTTATTTCTTTGGGGGAAAACTCGAAAATCTGCTGGCAAAGCGCCTTTGGGGGTGGAGAGACTGAATCTGCCAGCCTGCCAGACTGTATACGTAATAAATTTTAAGTCCTAATCAAACTTGACAATAATAATAAAGTTAATAATGTTATTTAAGATCTGTGCCCACACCCCTCTGTAACTCTCCGTTCTGTGTCTTATCTTGCAGCGACTCGAATCCCGTGCTTATATCATCGCCACCCGAATTGGCCGGAATGACACTGGAGGCACGTCTGATATCCTACGATTGGGAAAATCAATTTGGCGAATTCCAGGAGGCCACACGCAAGGGCAGCTTCAAGCCCATCTGCTGGGGGGCCAAGAATCATGTGGTGCCGGTAAGTAGAGCGCAGAGATTTCTCCATTGCCCCGATTTATGCTTCCAGATAACGGCTAAAACTTTTCAATGGGAAAAGTCTTCTCTCGCTTCACTCGCTTCCCTGGCATCTCGGGCTTCTCGGGCTCTCTGACGGCGACAAGCGGAAGACGGAGTGCTCGTACTCTCTCCCCCAGAGCAAACTTCTCATTCAAAAGGCAGTGCTGGCCGGTGTCTGTCACAGTTGAAATCGCATTAACCCTTTTTATCCATCTGGGCATCTCAATCTCGTTTTTCTTCATTCGCTCTTTCTCCACTTCTCTGGCTTTTTCTCCGCTAATCGCTGAGAACATTTCGAGCTGGATTCCCTTGTCCTGCTTGTCGTTGCCGCTGCTGCTATTGGTCCTGGTCCTGGTCCTGGTCCTGGTCCTGCTTTACATCCATCAGCTTAATCAGCTAAATTGCTAGACAATATCTGGGATAATTTTTCTTGCTGCCATTTGATGGCCCAGCCGCCCCCACACACAGATACCCTGCCCCTCTCCCTGCCGCTCAGATACGAAAACAGCCACAGAGCCAGACAAGTGCTCATTTATTCATTGGATAGAGGAATGGGGGCTGGCGCACAGAGAAGAGCTAAAGCAGAAAAGACATTAGGACCACCTCCATCTACCTCCATCTACCAACCCCATCTACCATCCTGCTTTGGCTCGGGCGAAATGCGGGTAATGTCTACCGGAAACCGCACGTTATAAAGTGCAATCAATTGCATTGCGGCCAGGGCCAGGGCTCTGTTCGCTCTGTTCGCTCCGCTCGTTGCGAGTTCGAGTTCGACTTCGAGTTTGTTAGGCGCCACTTTATAGCAGTCGCTCGCAGAGTGGAGTGGTTCTAGGGGGAGTCACATCTATCAAACCAACACACGTACGGCTTCGACAACGATCATTCTAATGGGTCACACACTAAACCACGACTAGGACCACTACGAGGACGAGGACTAGGACGAACCACGACCACGACTAGGACGACGATTCCCAACAAGCTGCCTCTAATTCACGTCCAAAATGGTTTAGACCAACTGAGTGAATGCTCCCATATGAGCATGATTCTACCTCTCCCTCTACCTCCCTCTATTTCTCTCTCTCTCTCTCTCTCTGGCGCTTTTCCATTGTGTGGAAATTGTGGGAAATTGCTTAAGTTGGAAATTGTTGCCATTTTCATGCCACTGACTTGGCTCTCTGTCTTTGGCTCTGCCTCCGCAACAGCCTTTTCCTCTCTGACTTTCACTCGGTGTTTTCTTCCTTTTTTATTCCTGTAGCACTCGAGACCAAAATTATCAACGCTTGAATTGTCATCGATTTTCCGTGCTATTGCGTTAAATGCTGCCCATTCGGGGTGAATTCTAGCTCGGCCATTTTTTTCAGTCAATAGTTCATTGGAGGACCGGGCCGAACCAATCTCTCCCTCGGTGACAGACAGGCCCATTGAATTTAGAAGGGGAAAAAAAGAAGAGCCCGTTCAGGCGCCTAAATTAGCAGGGAAGCAGGGCAAAAAGTTATACTATAGTTACTGCGTGACAGAGAAAGGTGAACGACAGTTAAATGTAGCGTGAAATATACAGCGGCAAAGAGGTGACAAAGAACCGAAAGAAGTCCCTGATTAGTTTTCGCCCAGCACCTTTCAAGCGGGGTTCGTTGAGTCGGAAGGCCTAGTTCCTGCCCTGTTCCTGTTCCTGGGACACACAAAAAATACCTTAAGCAGACACAACCCACTGAGCAATGGGGCTGAAGAGATTCCGGATAAAAATATAACTAAACTAGCAGAGAATCAGCCAGGATTGATATTAAGTTGAATTTCAATTCAAGTACCAAAAGGGCACTTCATCCATGAGGCTCTCCAAAGTCCCGCTTTGTCTTTCTTTTTTTTTTTTTGGGTCCACTTAATTAGCATAGTATAAAATATTGTAGCCCCAATTTTGATGGGCGCTATCAAAGCTGGCAAAGCGAGAAACCCAACAAATACAAAAAAGGCCAAAGCCGACCACCTAATTAGCATGTCAATCTCTGCACACCGAAACACACACAAAACTCCGCGCCCTAGCTAGCTCTGCGGGGAAGGCAACAAATTGTGGCACACCGAGTGCCAGAAGAGAGCAATTAAAGCCTTAAATTTATGCACAACACACAAATTGCACATTTTATAATGTTCAACCTCAATGGCGATGGAGGCAGAAGAGCAGCAGTAGCATCAGGAGCAGCATCAGTCATCAGGAGATGGCACAAACAAAGCACACAACACACATTCCTTTTCAATTAAAATGTCTGTCAGTGGCAACGAGGGGTTGGCTCCTTCTGGCCAAGCCAACACCTGGATATGTCTGTCAAGCAAGCTTCTCGAGGATATCCCAAGGCGGGAGGGGATTGGGAGCTGACCCATAGATTTTGGTTTCTATTTTTTCGTTGTGTTCGCCCCAAAACGATTCACAAAATGCCTTTTCAAAAATTCAACAAAAAACAACGAGCAGGGAAGGTCCGCCCGTTCTGCTCCTACCATCGTGCTTCGTCGTTCGTCGTTGTCGTTGTCGTTGCGATTTGCATAATATTATTAGTAAACACTCGTTATGAAGTCAGCCACGCCTCCGACTCTGCCTCCGCCCCACACACAAATGCAGACATTTGCTAGATTTAGATTTTCGACTGGGCATAAAATATTTGACCGCAGCGCAAGTCCGGGGGATCCCCATGCCAAGACCCAGCCCCGACCAACCCTCCACCTATTTATAAACACAAATTTATTCAGCGTAATTAAAACACAAAATTCAGAGCCAACGAATTCGCTGGGGAGTCCGGGAGCAAACAAGAAAGGTGTGGGGAGTGTGAGAGATGGATCCTGGTCTGTTTTATTTGGGTCTGAGGCTTCATTGTTTTGCTATTGTACCAGGAATTTATTCTGGCGTGGGTTCTGTTTACTCTCGCCGGCTCTCCGGCTCTTCGGCTCTCCATTCTCTTTCTCTCTGGCGCTCGGCGGATGGGAGGGTATAACTGTTTTGTTAGGCTGCTTGTTCCGCGTGAAAACACCTGCCATGTTGGTGGATTCCTCAAAGGAATTCGGGTATGGGTATGGAATCCGCCCAAAATAATGTGGCATACTTTTGGGATAGCACCTGCAGGCTACCAAGCTATGTAGATAGGGGAAAAACTGACCTAGTTTCAGCAATAAATAATCACAGAAACATAATAATGATCATTTTTTCCTGCGTTTCTGACAGTAGAGAATAATTTGAAGAGCATTCCAGAGTTCTTAAAGCCCTATTATATATTGTCTCTTCATCTCTCCCTTTTGTTGCAATGTCAACGGCATAAATAAGCTTTTCAATTTCCTCTGACTTGCTGGTTCTCTTTCTGTGTTGGCAGAACAACAAAAACCGAAAAAAGCAAGACTCGCGAGGAAAAAGATACATTTAATTAATGTTGTAATTTATTACGTACAGATCCAGAGAAAAGAGAGAGAGACTACCACAGCGCTAATGTTTCTCATTTCCTTTGCAGGGCTCCGAGTTCCTCGAAGGCTACAGCATAAATGTTACAAAGACCTACAAGAAGCACAAGCGGTGCAAGCCCAAGCGCCTTTTTGCACCGATTACCGAGAGGACTGCTCCATCGCCAGCCTCCGATCTGAGCGAGCTTCCCGTCCTCCACGAGCTGGACAACAACAACATCATCGAAGGAGCAGCGCGGAGTAGCCGCAGCTCTGCGACCGATGTCCACGGACTGAGTTTAAGTCGGGGCAACTGCCGGGAGTTTGTCAGCTGCCTGCTCTGGCTGGGCGCCTCCTCCTGGTGGCTCCTGCTCATGTTAAGGACGTGAGGGGATCCAGCAACAGCAGCAGCAGCAGCAGGACCTGGAACAGCAGGAATCACAGGCACCACCGTCTAACTAAACTAAACTAAACATGCAGCAACACAACAGAAAAAAAAAGATTACAAATCTGGGGAAAACGGAAAATGCGAACTCAACTCAACTACAACTCTCTAACTTTAAATGACATCTCTTAATCCTACTACAGATACAAATACAAATAGAAGAAGTAGGAAAATGTGAAAAGCGGAAGAGCCAACATGAAATATTCATAATAAGCTAGCGTATAACAGCTCTCCCTACTCCAACTCCTATTACAACACCAGCACCTGCTGTTCCCTCTGCAACCCCCTTTACATCCACTTCCTCCACGACAACTCCCATTTATTTATTCTCCTCCCTACCACCACAATTTTGTTGATTTTGTTCTAGAGTTTTATTAAATTATTAACGATTATTTTAGTGTAGTTTAAGCTAAAAGTAAAACAAAACCAACAAAAAACAAAAACAAGCAAAAGAGCAAAAGAATAATGTCGAAAAAAAAACCGAAAAGCAATAATTAGTTGTTGTTGTCGTTATTAAATATACAAACCGCGAAATTGTAAAAGATATTATAGATATACACCTTGACTTCATATATATAGAGCAGTCATTCCTTCTACCATACAAATATATATATACATATATATATACGGATTCATATATGTATATTTAGATATATATACACACATTTATAAATAGAGGGTCTGACTTGGGTAAAGCTTGAGCGTCTGATGGGTTTTGTTGGGCATTGCAAGAAACAATCGTAGAAGGGAACCGACATCAAGTGGCAAGTCCTAGGCGAAGGCATCAGAGTCCTCCCCCCAGTTAAGTTTAGTGCGAACAACCAAGTGGAACTAAGTTCGAACGGGCAAAATCATAAAAAACATGCAACATAAATCATACACACCCCCATGCATACATACATACATAAATACAACTTTATACGTCCATATAGAAAGCGGAATCGAGAGAAGGCAAAACCGATTTAGTTTAACGTAATTATTAGAAAAAGACTTGGATATCTTTACTTTGTTGGGAAAAGACTAAGAGGAAAATTTACATGAGCATAAGGAGAGGCAGAACCCTGTAGTGTAGGAAAAAGCAATAATCATGACATCGTTACAAACCGAAATATTTAATTGAGTTCAGCACTCCGGTAATTTATCTATATGTTAAGGCAGAGAACAAGGGAGACTGAGGCAAGTGGATCAGTTTCATTTATATTGGTGCGTTTAATCGCTTAATGGTCGATAATGTGGATAAGTCGATAGATCGGTTGTTTTTTGTCAAAGTTCTTCACATAATGCCATCGGTTTCAACCATCTTTCAAAACTTATTTGCTAATCATACCCGCCTGCAGTCTGTGCATTTGTATAACTTTGCTAACCTATTGTGGCTATACTATACTCGCTCTTTAATCTTATGTTCAATTCAGTTAACTATTGAAAATCTACCTGCGCTTTTTGGGGACAGAATGAAATGAATGAGCGGAAGAAGCGGAAATACTCTCAACACTCAAAGTGTTGCCTCCTCTCTTTTTCACTCGCTGTCGTTCTACTAATCTCTCTCTAGTTTATACACCAACACACACACACACATAGGATATCACGTTTTGCTAGATATAAGCTGTAAATACTCTCCACTAGAAGGGAACGGGGAAACGGGAAAGGGGAAAACTAAAAGCGGAATTGTTAGAAAAGCGGGGTAATTGAGGGAAATAGGAGGAGGATACGGAAGCATTATACAGGGTGTGTGATTAGGTACGGCTCTCGATCAGCTCTAGCAGCTCTAGGCGTAGGATTGTACGAGTACTTTATACAGAAACAGAAACAGAAACAGATACAGATGATACAGATAGACGGTTAGAGGACACGTAGCATTGTATGACGGGGCCGCCAAGTTCTGTTCGAAGTAGTAAAAATATACCATATACATACACACATACGACATTAACATAAATATATATAGTACATACGATAACTATAACTATAAAGTCTATATATATACAATACCCTACATCTATAAGTAGTTACGTGGTTCGTAGTTGTAAATGTGAATGTGAGTATTTTATACAAAAACAAAAAAGAAATTAAATAAAATAAAATAAAAAGCAAATAAAGCAAAGCATGAAGCGATAAAAAACAAAACCCTAACAAGCATAAACCATTTTTATACGATCGAGATAACGATCCGATCCCCCATGATCGAACGCTATATATATATACAATAAAAATCATATATATAGATATATATTTTAGGATAACTGCTATAACTATGATTAGTGACAAGTTGGCGTAAGCAAAATGCAAATGCAAAGTTGAAACAATCAAAATAACATTTAAACAAAAGGAAACAGTACAGTTCTTATTTTGAGAAAAAAAAAAACTATTACAAGTTTTCCTCCAAACTCACACAGACACCCACACACTCACTCACACAGTGAAAACTTGAACGCTTGTTGGTGAGGGCGAGGGTAAAAAAGTGAAACTTTGTTGCAGACCGAGGCGTGCCCTTTAAATATGGGCCATCCTGTTTTTGAGGTTTTCCCACTTGACTGGCAACTTTTTAGAGCCATGCCCTCCTGCCCCCCTTCTCCAGCTAGGCCCTTTCAGCTGAATGCGACCGCTTTGAGCCGAGTTGGCAGGCCCAACTAGGTCTAATTAGGAGCGATGAGCAGCCAACATCATTCGCATAGTTTTGGCTTTCGATTCGCTTGCTTTGTCCTTTGTCATAGCAACCTGGTAATTTTTTGCCCCTTCTTGCCGTTTTTTTTTCAAACCATTCTACCTTTGTTTGGCACATTAATTAAACTTCTTGCCCCAGTGGAGCGAGGGGACAGAGAGAGAGCGGGAGAGAGGAAAACCCAAGCAAAAACACGGCGCACAATTACAAAGGCAAAAGCGGAAGGAAACCAGAACGCAAACATTTCTTCTTTTGGCTCGCCAATTGAAAATTAGTTTGGGTTCTGTTCTGTTCTGCCACAGAGATCCACTGAAACACACATACAGACACACACACACACACACACACACACACATGGAGAATGAGGAAAATGTATTCATATAATTTAATTAAATGCAAACAACAAAAACGGTTTTGGAAAATGTACTTGCGATAGAAACGATAACACAAAAAAAAAGTCAGTAAATAGTTTCAAAAACTAAAAACATATACAAACAAAAAGCAAACGAAGCGAGAAAAATGGAAGAAAGTAACCTAAAATAATCTAACTAAACCTAAAAAAACAACAAAATCCAAACGGAAACTACATTAAAAATGCAACAAAAAAACACACGAGAGCACAGCAGGAGCCGTGGGCCAGAGATGTCGCGGCATGGAGTTGGCATTGGGGATAAGGCATCTGGGGGACTTGACACAGCCGAAGAGCTGCTGCAGTGGGGTACCAATGGAACATCCTGCTTATGGAACAACTCCTGAGTGGAGCATTTCAATTGCATTGCCAGTTCTGTCTTTCTGCCAATTTGCTGGCCTTTTTTACCTGGTCTGGCTTAATGTCTTTGTTGGCATCAGCCAGCTAGCTCTCTGCTGTCTTTTCTATAAAGATTTTCTTTTTCTTTGCTCTGACTTTGGTCCTTTGGTCTGGGAAGCGACTAGGAACCCATTGAGGAACCTAATAAGTTTGTAAAACTGCCCCAATTAGCTCGCTTAACTTGTTTCCTTACCATGGCTCAGTCTTTTCTTCCGCATAGACACCTTTTGTTCATCCACTCAAAGGAATCCTGAGAATCACAGGAGATGGGAGCTCTTGCCCCGACTCCAGCTCCAGTCTGTCAAAGTAGCAAAGTGGCAAACACACAGAGACACGGTACATTCAAAGATAGAGAGAGGGAAGGAGAGAGAGAGAGAGCGAGAACAATGTAGGATGTTAGTAGTATCAAGATATGTGTATATGTCCTTAGGCCCTCTATTGAAAGACTTTAGTTCGTCGAGAAGCGGAACGGAGGAGCAGATGCAGCAGGATGAGAATAGCAGAATAGAAGCGAAGAAAGCAAAAGACAACAAAACAAAAAACACAACCTACCTAAAGCAAGAAAACAAAACCTAACTATTTTTAGTGTGTACCTTGATTTTTTCCAAGCGAAAGAAACCTTGAGCGAATTACCCCAGGAGAACTACATACATACATATATACATACATACATATAGAGTACGAGTAAAGGAGCAACCATAATGAGAAATCAAGTAAAAGGAAAAGCAATAAAGCAATAAAGAGCAAACGCATGGCTATCGATATGAGGAGCGGACCGGATCGGATAGGAGGATTAGGCTAAAAAAATACCATAACTCTAGGCAAAGATATAGGTAACAGATTAGAACGAGTGAAACGGGGTAACATTCTTTTTGGGGCAGCCTTTTTGGTAGGAACGGAAATGGGAACAGGGATAGGCGTTGTGTGGAGAAAGAAGAAAAAACGGGAAATCGAATTGCATATGATTAAAAACATAAACAAAACCAAGTAAAACAAAACAAAAACTATTTTAAAGTAGAGCAGATTGCGAAATATTTAAATGTGTCGTTAGTAGGCAAGTAAAACCCCACAAAACAAAATTGTAGTTGCATTGTCGTTAGCCATAGTAGCAAAGTTGCATGAGGAAGAAACATACATACCATACCATACATCATACCGAATCAAAGAGAACTACAATACATAACATAGCCAGCATCATAGGAAGAGCATCGCATCATCAGTGTTTGTGTATGTATATCTCCTGCATGAAATGGAATACGTACGAACACACACACAACCCACATAGATACATATACAATACATATATATATATATACATACATAGTAACGCATACAGATAGTATATATAGTATATATATGGAGATAGAACCAACCCTCACCTAGACCCAAAGAATGCGCGTAGAAATCAAGCCACATAATAAGTAACTAAACGATTACCAGATAACGCCACTCGATCATAAGCTATAGACAGAAACCGACTCCAAAACTCCAAAACTGAAGCTAAACTCTGCGTGAAAAGGGGCAACTGAACTTGAAGCAACCGTTTAAATGCCAGAAATATCTACTATAAAGCTTCCATTACGCTCACTCTCAGTTTCCACCTGGCCTATCCCTAACCTTTTCCACTTTTAGTTTCAAACTAACATTAAACTGAGCTCAACCTCAATCTGTCTAAAGATGAAATGCAAGCGGTTGCCTCTACTCACACAGCCAAAAGCCCACATCCACACATCCAGAGACCGACAGAAACAGGGCTTTTTTGATACCAAACTAATTGATAGCCAGATACTCGGACGAGAAGTGGAAGCCGAATTAAAACGAGAATCATCATCATTTATCTATTGTGAATTTCATTGTTTGATTGTGAGTTAAGTTCCGAATAAAACTTTAACAACAACTACTCTCTATGAATGTGTTTAAGTTACTCACTAAAATCATTTTGTAAAATACTAAACCGCAAGCTAAGCAACTTTTACTATAACAAAAACAAAAACAAACAAAACTGAATGAAAATCTGATAAAAAGACAAAAACAAAAGCAAAAACAAACAATAAAATTAAAATATATATTAAATATATATATATATATAGAAATCGACACGTGTTTTCACTCTCTATCTGGAACCAAATCTTGTGGTATCAAAGTACCATTGTAATACTACATGGGACTCGTTTCTTTTGTTTGGGGCTTTTGTCTCTTTTAATTTGTATACCCGGTACTCGAAGAGTAAATAGGGTATATTGTATTTGTGCACAAAGTGGACATTAAGTATATATATTCTTGATCAGCCTCAATAGCCGAGGCTATATAGCCCTGTCTGTCTGTCGGTCCATACGTCTGTCCGTCTTGTTTGTCGGCTAGTTCTCAGAGACTATAAGAGACTATAAGCCACCAAATTTTGCCTCTAGACTGCTTTATGCTCACACTGATACAAATGTATTTCAAAAATGAGCCCCGCCCCCTTCTATCCCCGCAATCTAAAGGGGGGAAATCCCAACAGCCACAAATTTGAAGATAAAAAAAAACTAAAAACGCCATTCAGATTGGATCCTTATTATAGCCAGAAAGAAGAAATTGATTTGCAGTGGCTAAACCCACCCCGTCCAACAGTTTTTTTTTATTTTTTGCACATTCTCTCATTCTCTCCACACTTGGCTTCGTTCTGTGCGCTTCGCTAGGAGAGGGGGCGAGCCAAAAGAGCGTGTTGGTGTGAGAAGTTATTCCGATGTGGATGACAGATGTAGAAAATAAAAACCACTAAGGTACAGATATACTGGCTGAGTGCAGGGTATGAAAGTTGTGACGCGTGAGAAGCGTCTCTTTTGCATTTAAAACGGGGATATTTTTGCTTCTACATATAATATTAGTGTATGGCTAGATTATAACCACCTAAACTCTGGCGCATTTATTTATGCAAATTTAGTTAAATGCAAATTAATTACACAACTGCCTATAAAAGCTGAAAACTCTGTTTACACAACTCAGCACCAGCAACATCAAAAGCCGCATCTGAATCGCTAACTTAACACACGCACACACACTTGAAAAAGGCGAAACGTCATTCTCGAGTGCATAGAAAATAAGCTACCCGCTACCCAGTGCAGCCAAGCACACCCGAAATGTTGACCAACAAAGAAGTTCTGACTAGAAACGGAGGTGAAGTGTCTAATAATCTCTTAAGGCTTTTGGAGTTTTGGGAACTCATTTTTCCACTCTCGCAATCTTTATTATCGAACAGCGACAACTTTCGCTAAATCCTATTTAACAGTTTGCAAAGTCATATACTCGGTTATTCAAAAAGGTTAAACCCACGGAAAAGGCTAATCGCTCTTGTATCCACTACGTAATGCAAGTGCAACAGACCCTTGCACCATATGCGCACAGGGTATAAATATAAACAAGCAAACACATACACACACGAGAAAAGCGGTGCAAAGCGAGGTAAGCCTCGAAGCAAAAATTATTTTTGCATCATTAATTTACATTTATATTCAATTAAAGTGCAAACACATGGCCACGGGGAGGGAAGTCAACAGGAAGAGAAAACATTGGGTGTGGAACTGTGCCAAATGGAAGGCGCGTGCCGCCGGCAAGGCGGCAAGTACCAGCACAAATAACTTTACATTTTTGGGGGCAAACTATAAAATAACAATGAGAAGGAACGCTGCTTGTGCAGCGTCACTACATTTATACCCGGTACTCAGTCAGCATATGCACATTTTTTTTTAAATTTAATTGCTACAGCAAAATTGGTTGGTCGCAGGCTATGAGTCCGCATTGGCCATAGATATGCACATATGTACATAACCTAACATAACCTAATTACTTTTAATAAATTCGACAACAAATCTAAAGTACCCCTTATCTCTCAACTACCGTGTATAAATCTGTAGGGTCCGATTCAGGGAAAAATCTATAAATTTACTTGAAGATTCATCGTTCTTATGTGAAACTTAGGATCCCCTGAGATTAATACCATTACACTTAATATTTTTGTCTTGTTGCTTGCTTTCTATAGAAAAGAATTGGTTTTCAAATATAATTTTATTAATCCGAAAACCCATTACCATTGACAGATGCGTATCCATAAGAAAAATGATTCAATCGCAATGCCCATCTCAGCTTATTGCATTCCATCAAAATCTGCAGCAAAGCTGTCCTACCATAGCAATCTGGCTTTTCGGACGCCATAAAGAATTTATATTAATTAACCATTTAAACTAAGCAGCTACAAATTTTACACGACCACCTAAACTATGTCAACAAAATATTGAGAGCAAAAGAGACGCAATTACAAGGGAAAAAATAGAGGCGCCTTGGCAAACCGAAAGAGCAAGAGACAGTCAGAGCTTGTCAACTTTTTAACCAAAACCTGAGAGTATTTAAACAATCATCGCAAAAGTGCATAGCAAGTGGATACATACAGATTTATGTGCATATGAGCTAAAATATACATATATAAACAGCTCAAATTCAGAGTACTCAACGTTTGTTGATTTGTTATACACTTGCCGAGAGTATGATTAGTTTTTATCAGATGAGATATAATCTATTCTGTGCTAAAAAAATAAAACTCTTCCAATATTCATTAAATCTTAATATTTATTCTCATTAAAAGGCCTAAAAGGGTATCGATTCTTCGTATAGCAGGGTCCTTCACTTCTTGTTTATTTATTTATTTATTTATTCATTGCATCCCTGTCCCTGCTTGTATGGCTCAACAGGCTCCATCGATTGGCCAGTCGTTTTTGGCCATGTTTAAAAACAGTTTATGCTATTTTTTGCTGGTTTTTGCTGTCGTTAAACTGACGCTGGTGCTGATGTCGATGCAGTTGCAGTTATTAAAATTACTTTGCGAAGTGATTCGCATTTATAATAATTTGCATATTAAATTATTTTCAATGAGAGGACAATGATTTCCAGCAGCAGCAACAACAAAAAAAAGCCTCAAAGATACAAAAACAAGAGCAATATTAAAATCATGAAAAAATCGAATTAATATTAAAAAGCGTTTAATTTTCCAGCATTTTAAGTGCGGATAATTTGGGAAAATGTTTTGGTCTGTCATACAGCCTGATATATAATCTGCAATCGTTTGCTTTTTTTCCACCTCTCTTTGTGATCATTAAGCATTTTTTTTTTTGCGAAAACAATTGAATTGCCTGAAAACGATTGTCAGTGAAATTGTGTGGACAAAGCACGAAAATTCCCCAAGAGAAAGGCAAAGAATTATGTTCATGCTTGATGAGCACTGGATTTCCATGGCAATGTTACCGCATGAATAACGTTAAGGCGAGCCTTAATTTGATTGATCTGAAACGGGCGCTTTCGGCTCCAGAACTATCACATATAATTTGCTCAAGAGCTGGGTTCCCCAATCGCATTCGTCCACAAAAGTAGGTCCAGAACCTGCCCAGCTGTGTGCGTGAAAGGATATTAAATTTCCACACTCGAAACGAGACTCACTCAAATACTTGGCATAATGCGTGCCTAAAAGCGTGCCACATTTGTAAACCGATACTTAGGCTATAATGAAAAGTGGGCGGACTGAGGGACAGCAGGTGGAAATTATGCAGCAGCAGCAATAGAAATGAAAAGTTAAATGCTGTCACACCCGATTCAAGTGGCAATATCAACTGGCCTCCAGTCAAACACAACACCTAAAAGAATTTCAATAATTTCCCCCACCTGCTGACAAGTTTCCCATTTCTTTGGCCATTAAGCAACCCTTTTAATGGTAGCACAACCCCCGAGAAATACCTGAGCCCTGGCAGGACGAAATTTTAGCATATTTCCACAGTTTATATGCGAAATAATGCTGAGCTGTGCATTTCTAATAGACGACAGCCAATTTCAGCACTCTCATCAGCAGTAGCATCAGAACTCTCCTCCGCCCCCCTCCCGCCTGTCGAGTCATAAAAATCTAAATTTCAAAGCAGCCTGCCAAACATCATTGCCAGGGAGACTCGAAGAGAGCCATCCAGAGGTATCTAGAGAACGGGGACGAACACACATTCCGAATGACAGCATTTTCGACACAAGTCATGTGCATGTGCCAGGCTTGGAAGCGGGGCTAGTGGGGTAAAGTACATGTAAGTGCAGCCAGGACTTTGCAGCTGCAGCGGAGACACACCTCTATGACAGGCAGGGGGCCATGGGCATGCAAAAATCTAAGCCTGCATCGAGATGATGAGTCCGTCCCCCTTCTGCGCTCATCCTGTCCGTTTGTCCGTCTGTCTGTGGTTTTTGATTCCGACATTCCCTGGCAATCACCTGTAAGAGGGAGGTCGTGGCAGCGGAACAGCAGCAGCTGGTCGTAAAGTGCAATAATGCCAGAATTTATGCAAGTCCAATGTAATAAAAATATGCATAATTCTACAATAAATGATCTTAAGGCAATGCACACAGACCCACACACAACCCCTCTTTTCTCCATCCTCTTTTTCGGTGTATCACTTTATCTCAAGCAAAGCCAACACCCGACAAAGTATTTCCCAAGAAGAGACCAGCATATTCTTGTCTCCAGAAAGTTGCCAGGACCAGAGCTAACTTTCCTCAACCCAAAATTTGTATAGATCTTGGCTCGTTGAATCGTTTCCCCACCTCTCGTACCCCATTAAAATACTAATCTACTTCTAATTTGATCCCAATTAGAAATACTTTCTCGTAGATTCCATTAACAGCAGACTCGTATAAGTCGTCCAAGTTCCGCACTTTGGTTTACTTTGTCGGCTGGACTTTTACAGCTGCTTGGAGTGGCTTGGCTTGGTTCTCTCTTGGCTCTGTTCTATGTTGCTTAAGTGTTATGCACTTACTGCACACAGTCTGATACACCCATAAAGGGTGAAATCTTTTAGATTACAACGTGGGGGGTAACAGGGCAGGGCGGCATGCAGCTTATAGCCATGGCCATAACTGGTGTATCTTTTGGGTAAAACTTAAGCAGTTCGCAGGTGTTGCAACGAAATTGCAGTTTATCTAGCCGGCGATAGTTTTGCTCCCTCGTCCTACGTCCTCGTCCCTTTCCTGCAGCTACTACTGCTACTACTCCTCATCCACCTTCTATTTTTGCAGCTTGGGTAAAGCGAAAACTTAATGATCTGCGGCATATGTTGCGGGTCATCTAGGGGGTGGACTGGGATTGGGACTGGGACTGGGACTGGGGCTTGGACTCGGGGCAGGAAATTAAGTTTTTGTGCTGTTGTATTGCGTAAATGGCTTTTTAGTTCCCAAGGAAGTGAGTTGCATAAATTTCACTCTAGTTCTCCCTTCTGATTCTCCGCTCTGGTCATTTGTGGGCCAAAAGCGCGTGTAAAAGCCATGAAATCGAAATCGAAACTACTAGCAAACAGAAATGATTGACGAAAACTGGCTGGGGGAAGAGAGGGACATGGTTTGGACTTGGTAACTGGAACAGGGCATAAATCTTCATTGGAGTTTTCGCATTTGGGCCAAAGTGAGAGTAGAAGAAGTCGTCGAGTCATGGCGGGTGCCACCTCCCTTTTTGCTGCGAATCGAAATGTGCTCATTCCCCGTCCATTTCCTTTCAAGCGCCGTCGCTGAGGCGTAGAACAAAGGGCCATTATGTACAGGTGCTGCTCTTCCAAAAGTGCCAAAACAAAGCAGACAGACGCACCCACTCACACGCACGAACGTATACCGATACTCACGCACACCCACCCATAAAGAAACACACAGACACAGATACACACCCACACAGAGACAAGTACAGGGCGCAGACACATTGATTAATGAATTAATGAGGTAAACTTTGCACCTCAATGACAGAAAAGGCAACGGCAACAGCAAAGTCAAAGGCAAAGCGGGTGGAGGTGCTGCTCCTGCTCCTTCTCCTGCTCCTTCTCCTTCTCCTGCTCCTGTTCAATGGCTGCTTCTAATGCTCCCTCACGTTACGTGTAACGTTACGTTACGTTATTTTGGCCCCGTCTCTGACTTTGGTTTGCTAATGTATAGGTTCAAGAGGTCAGTGTGCGACAGCCGGCAGCAGCAGGCAGCAGGAGAAGCAGCAAAAAAAGCTTGTCAGCCCAGAGAAAACTTTGGCCGGGCGCACAAATGTAGGCAATAGAAGATGACTGCAACCTGAAAGACTTGCCTGCGCATAGTGATGGAATACGGATCCAAGCGATCATCGGAAATTGCGTATCGATATTTTGTGATAAATTGTACTCTATTAACAACTTTAAAACCATTTTCAACTAAAGTCTAACGTATGTGTGTTTGTAAAATCATTTATTCACATTTGCCAGCTATGTTGATAGAGATGGATTAGTATTTCTCCCCATGCAATGCCTGCCACCAGAGGGAGCTGTGAAAACCCGTTTGTCATCAAGCTGTGGCACAAATCGTGGCATTCCCAGCTCTGATTTACATGAGCTGGCCCATTCCTCACGTGTCCATCTCCAGCCAGGAAGGGGAAGAAACCAAGCCCCCCTGTGTGTGTACCAAGTCGACGTCAATGCTGTTGCTGACACGTGATAAAACGCTGCCCCGGCACCCATCACTGCTGCTGCTCCTGCTTCTGCTGCAGGGGCAGTGGTACGAGTACGTTGTAGGTGAGCAAGAGCACAAGGCATTAACATTTACATGGCACACGCACACTCCAGGTGGCTGGGGAGTGGTGGAGCTATGGGGAAACAACAACAACCAAAACTTCGGCAATTCTTTTGTGAAGAGTACGGGGCATCCATACCGTACATTCATTTATCCATCCATCTATCCACAAGGTGGTAATGTGTGGTCCAGCGAGAGGGGCAGATGCCTCAAGAAACCAACGGAAACTCTGTTACGGACGCCCTCAAATCTCCGCCCGGGGTCGGACGTTGCCATTAACGTTTCTATTGTGAGCTTTTAGCCTTAGCGAAATAAATAAAATTCGACAGTTGCGATGGACATCTTTAGACACCTAGCTCCCCCTTCTCCACCCCCATACTGCTCTCTGAATAGGAAACTGGAACACTGAGAGAAAACACATGGCCTAAATATCAATAAAGATTCTGGAGCTTGATTATAGCGAATATTTCACAGGTCTTTGAGAGCGGTCTTTGGAGCTCTGTCAAAAATGACCAGATATGTAACATCGGTCTAGTTCGGCATTTCTTCCAGTGTGTCAGACAGTTTTGCGGCTTTCAAATTTCGCCCAGACAGGCCGAGGATTCCCTGGCCAAAGCCTGGCGGAGGAGGTGGTGCCAGAAACGAGGGGAGGCTTCTTTGCTGCTGCTGCTGCTGCTGCTGCAGGGAGAGCTACCAACACCTACCAGTTGGTGCTACTGCTCAGCGTATTTATCTATTCATGCTCGCAAAAAGCAATTCGAACGCCGGACCCAGGCAGGACCTGGCAGTGGCCCTGGCCCAGGCACTGGCCTGGGGGCTGAGAGAAGCAAACTTCAATGCAGCTAACGATGTAGGGACAACAACAGAAACAGAACTGCAGATGGAGATGGAGCGCCGTTGCTGGCAATGGACTGCAGTGCAAGTTGATTCCGTGATTTTTGGGAGGAAAAGTTTTTCGGGGACTCGTCTACGTCCAAGCCCTCGCCCTAGCTCCCGCCATCATGCTCGTTCTTGTTCTGGCTGCATTTTGAGCTTTTATTATGTTTTTGGTGAACGGATGAGGGGGATGCGAGCGGGGTCTCTACGCCTCGTGTTAGTTCAAAGTTGAAGTTGCTGCAAAAGTTTGGGGCGGGAAAAGGACGAAAAACGAAGAAAAGTGTAGACTTTTTAGTGTTTTACACAAAGCGCTGGCACAGACACGAAAGGAAAGGTCGGGGATCGAGGATCGAAGGACGGGTCCCGGCTCTGTCTCTCTGGTATAGTATAGTATGTGTCTTTGCCTGTGTCGGGGATCGGGAATCGGGAATCGGGTTCCTGGACGAATGGTTAGACGCTTGGATGGCTACAAACAAACAGATGAAAAGACGGACACACAGAGAGATGGGGAATGGAATGAATGGAGTTGGGGAAGCGTTTGCAACATGCATTAGATTGGCAGTTGGGGATTTACTTGTAAAATGCAAATGCAATGAATGTACAATTTAGAAATTTTTACACCAAAAAATACTAGACTCGATGGAACCAGTACGACTGCAGTGGCTGATGCAGGGGCAGGGACAGGGCGTGCCCCATCAGGGGAAGCAATTTGGGAAGAGCGTGCAGTGGCACTCGCAGTGCCAGCCACTGTTTGAGGTTATGTTCAGTTCACTTCCATTGAGCTGCACAGCAGATTGAGGCACATCCTTCTGTGTGGCAGTGTCTGCTGCTCCTGCTGCTGCTGCTTCTGCTTTTGGGGCGGGGGTTCATTTGAAATGCAAGCCGTTGTTTTGTCTGAATGACTCGTAATCTATGCTAATGAAATTGTTTTTGGTTTCGGGGTTTTTAAAACGAAAATTTCACCCCACAGCAAAGCTCACAAAAACTTTTCGCATAACAGCAACAGCAACACAAAAACACCAATGCAGTGGGTAAGGGCTTAGGGGGTTAAGGAAAGGGTGCCAAGACAAATAAACAAATTGTGTTTGGGCCAAATTGAAAAGCAAGTGTTATGTACTTGAAGATAATAGGAGTTCTGCTACCAATAGCAAGCCATGCCATGTGCTTTCCCGTGGAAATTATTTCGATAATCGAAATTATTTCCTCGAATCGAAATCAAATCAATCGATCGACTTGTGTTTGCTTCGATCGATACAACTACCCTCGCCCAGAATCAGTATGTTAAAGCCACTTAGCGGTAAACTCTCTCTATGTACGCTTAAATTCTTGAGGTATTGTTACGGACTCACTCACACCGAGCCATCAATATATATTCTCCCACAACAGTGGCCAGATGAAGGCATAAGTTCTAGCTCCAGTATTCCTTAATATAAAACGCCTGAACATATTTTAATGTTGTTATGGCCGATGGGAGACTTTTATTGCAACCGCAGCCAGCCAGCCAGCTTACATGCCATTCGTTTGCATAGAGAACGAGGCAGAGAGAGTGGAGCCGCAGCTGGAACTTAGACTGCAGTTCCAGCTATAAAATGTACAGACACACACACACTGGCTGCCATGCATATGAGGGTGGAATGGTCGTATGTGTATTAAGGAATTCATCAAAATCGCCAAGGCAACCCGAATTTTCATCAGATATTTGAAGAAAACTTGTTACAACAACACCTAGTACATCGGCATCCCAGTGCTTGAGTGGTCTACCAGCCACTTTCCGACCTACCAGCACTGAGCCTTCAAGTCCGCCCTAACTTTACTCTCCAGCCCCAGGAGTTTCGAGAACAGCCCCAGCCAGCCAGCCAGCCAGCCATCCAGGCAGTAGGAAGAGCGTCGCATGTGGCGTTGTTGATTACATTGTAGTGGCTGTGGCAGAGACGTTGCCGCTCCTGCTCTTGTTGTTGCTGCTGCTGCTGCTGCTCCTGCTAGATGTTGGATGTTGTGTTGTCTGCGGCATTATTACAGTTGTTATTGTCGTTGCTCTCTCTCTCTCTTAGCGCCGCCAGCAGAGATTCTGGCTGGAGCTTCGGCTGCTCCTCCTGGCCACAATATAAAGAATTTGTAAAAGTTTTTAAAAAATTTCTGCGCACTTGACGATGACGGCGACGACTTCCGCAGCAATGTGTCTGGTGTTGATGCTTTTATTTATATGCTGTCGTTGCGCCCTTTGCTTCTATAACTTTGGCCCGCTCTCCGGTGGAGCGTCAATAGTTATTCCTCCGACCAGCCAGCAACCAGCCAGCCACAGGCCGGATGTGAGGTACACGAATTTCTGCCTTTCAACTTACATAGATATTACGCCCCAGGGGCACCCTGTCGTTTGAGAGGGAGATGGAGTTGGCGAAGTTCTAGGACTCTTGGCCTGTCGCATCGTAACATTACAGTGATTACACTCTGTAAAAGTTACGGTTTTATTGTAAGCTCCCTCCCCATTCCCTGCTGATGCTGTGTGTTTGTTGCCTTCGAACTTTTGCGAATTTCCACGGAAAAACTTGCTGGGAAACTTCAAATTCGCAGCCAACAAAACACGGATACGGACACGGACACGGACTAACTATCCACCTGCATTAGCAAATCAAGCACTGCTCGTAATGAATCAGTCACAGCGATTAACTTTTACAACCGAATATTGCGCGGATGGACACAAAAGACACCAGAGATGGCTGACAAATCGGTTGGAAAAACCCATCTGAAGAGCGAGAGCATCAATAAATGTTTCCAAATGCGATCACAGACTCAACTCACATGTTATCGGAATTCACTTGTGCATCTCGAGCCGATCATCAATGCACAGCGTCTTATGACTTCGAGTGACTTCTAATATTATTCTTTTATTTCGTTTATTTTTATTAGTAAAAATATAGTTACGTTTTGTATATTTAAGTATATGGTTTGTATAATTGTAATTAACAAATATTGCAGCAAATTTCATCTACTAAATTATGAATTATGTTACGTATTTATGTATGTATGCATCATACAGTACAGTTATACAATTGTTTGTTTCGTTGTCGTGTGTGTGTGTTTGTGTGTTGCGTGTGTATGTATGTTTGGCTTACAATTAACGAACAATTTCAACAAATTACGAGTACAGCAACAAAACAAGTTACAAAACATCCACTAATGTACACTTGTACGGAATTTACGTCTTTGCATCGAGTATGTAGGTACGAATTACATCAGGCGACAGCCCTCTCGCTCCCTACTGTTTTGGCGGTGCAGTCGCTGCTGCGTGGGCGTGGATTGGGCAGAGCCGACGGGCGTTGGGCCTGCATTTCCGTTGGACTCGAGGCTGGCATGCCGCGTCAGGCGCTGGTGGGCCGGCATCAGGTCTGACTTCCATTGATTTCCATTCACCTGCTGCAATTTTGGCACAAAGTCGCCTTCCTCATTATCCAGCGTGTCAGCGGAGTCGGCCGTCAAATCGTTACTGGTGCTGGCATCGTGGGTGGACGAACTGGAAACGTCACCCAGCGACTGGATGTACTGTTCCAGCAGATATATGTGTGGCTGCAGCGTCATCACGAAGCCCCGATACAGCGATCCGTTGTGCTCAAAGGTCCACTGGCTGAGCTGCTTCAGAGCCGCCTCCGTTCGCTTGCATGAGTTTACCGACTCGCTGCGGATGATTACATTCACTATCCGGGAGATGGAGGCCGCATCCTGCAGCAGTATGGACAGCACCAGGGCGTAGTCCGTGCAGTTGGCCTCGATGAACAGCTGGAGAAGGTACCGGAGTTTGATGGACAGCTTTTCGGGCAACGGATCAGACAGCAGGTCGTCCTCGGAAGCCGGCAAAGAGTACAGCCGGCGGTAGCGGAAGTTGTCAAACGACAACTGCGAGCTGGAGCGAGCTTTCAAGATGGGCAGGGAGCTGTGCTGCAGCTCCTCCTCCTCCTTAATGCTGGGCTGCAGTTGGGGTGACTGCGTGGCCGCTCCATTGGGCGTGGCTAGGCTGAAGTAGCCCGACTCTGAGGTCTGCGATGAACCGCCGCCCGCCTGCCGATGGGTTGCCCTTAGCTGAGCAAAGTCGTCCTTGCCCGAAGCTGGAAACGGACTCGGCAGCTGCAGCTCCTCGTGGAGAGCCTGCAGGGCGCCA
This sequence comes from Drosophila guanche, assembly GCF_900245975.1. Taxonomy (NCBI): domain Eukaryota; kingdom Metazoa; phylum Arthropoda; class Insecta; order Diptera; family Drosophilidae; genus Drosophila; species Drosophila guanche. Next base: position 4,071,784 of record NW_022995744.1, on the reverse strand, counting down.
GCGAAATCGTCCAACTTGGCTGTCCGCTCTGCCTCCTGCGACAGCCAGGTGACCAAATGAAAGTCCAGATACGCGCACATGTACCCCAGGTCCATGAGCTTATGGTTCTGGAGCAGCTGTCTGGCATGGCGCTGCAGGATCAGGTCAATGCAGAACGTTTCCCGTTGCTTCGTGGAACGTCGACGCACCACAGAGGGCGCACCCGAGCTACTCGTCTCGCCGATGGGTGTGGCTGCCATTCCGCTGCCAGATCCAGCCGCCTGCTTGTCCTTGGGCAGATTACTGGTCACTGTGGTGGAGAAACTGCGCTCCCGGGCAATGGGGCCCAGGACCATGTTGAAGGCATCTGCATTCTGGTTAACCTGCTGTTGGGTGTTCACCTGCGGCGGTGGGGCAATCTTCACGTTGACGACCATCGAGGAGCGCGGCGAATCGATCTCGTTCGGGTCGATGGCCTTGAGAAAGCGAATCAGATCCTTTGCCAGCTCCCACTTTCTCTGCTGCAGGGCAATGTCCAGCAACATTGTGGCGTACTGCTTGCTGACCACCGAAGGCTCCAAGTTCTGCAGGATGATCAGGTAGCTGGCCGCCGTGTCCAGCTGCTCCGACTGCAGACAGAGCTGGAAGAGGTCCTTGGGCTTGCCCGCCATGGAGAAGAGGTAGGGCCACAGGGCAATCTCCGTCTTCCTGGCGCACTGCACGATGGTCTCCAGGTAGACGGGGAACTCGCGGATAAAGTCGAGAATGCTCGGCAACTGAGCGTCGGGTATGGGCTGCTTGCTGGTGGCCTCCTCCTCGAGAACTTCGTGCAGCAACAGCTCCAGGGCATGCGGGAAATAAGGCAAAGCGCGGCACGACTGGGCGATCTCCCAGGCAGAGTAGCCGAGATTCCGTTTGATAAGCTGTCGCAACACTTTATGCAGGTAGATCTGTGACTTGCGCTCCATCAGGGCGAATGGCAGGGAGAAATGGGACGACGACTCGTTGGTGTACAGCGTGCTCTCGTTCTCCACGCCCAGCACAATCACATTGTCGAAGAGGATCACCAGAGGATATACTTTGAGGGGGAAACTCAGCATGATCCTCTTCGACATGAAGCTGTGCAGGCGCTGGGCGCCACCTTGCTCCCTTCTCTCCCGTCCAGGCGGCAGAATGGGCAGCCAGACGCGCATTCCATGCGCTCCCGAGTACAGCCACAGGCAGTCCCTCATGGCGCACCGCTCCAGGGTGTGGGAGAGCCAGAAGCATTCGACGCAGCTGGCCAGGCACGTGGCCAACAGAGTGTTGGGCACATTCTCATTGGCATCGCGTTGTATCATCAGGATGCGGCCGCACACATTCACAATGATCGTCTCGGCCTGGTCCTGCTGCTGTCCCTGCAGCTTCAGCTCGTTCTTCAGGTTGGTCACCGTCAGGCTCACAATACAGGCGGGGTGGATGCAGATGCTCTTCACATCCAGCTCGTACGCACACTCAATGTCTATGGCGTAGGCCGACTTCTTGGACATGTGGAAGAGACTCACGATGCCGTCGGCTGTCAGCACGATCAGCTGGTTGCGGAAGACATTAAGACTGATGACGGGAGCCCGCACCTGCAGCTTGTGACCGAACTGATTGTCCAGCTTGCATTCAGCGGGGTAGCAGCGCAGCTCGTCAGTTCTGTCCAGTAGGGAGTAGCAGCCCATCACGATGAAGCCGTGCCACCACACCAGCCCGCCAGACACCACAAAGTCCTTCTCCTGCGACTCGTTGCCAAACAGTTTCCACTTTCTGGTCATGAGGGAGTAGTGGGCCAGGCCCGTTCGCCCAGCCACGGCCACGTGGAGGCCCTCCTTGTCTATCGCCGCATACCTGATGGGCCAATTGGTGGATGCGTAGTTCAGGGGCAGCTGCAGCAGGGTCCAGTACTTGCTCTCCGTCAGGATGCTGCCCATGTTCAAGCTCTGCTTGAGCTCCAGGCAGTCCTCCTCCGGCTGGTCGGCTCCTCCGCTGGAGGGGAATGTAAACTTGTTGCCGCCATAGGTCTCCTCCAGATTGTTTCCCTGATTGATGTACAGGCAGTCATCGCCCTGCAGCAGAATGTGTGGATTGGCCGTCATGCAGGGATTCATGCTCAGTGCGCTCTTCACAAACTGAAGCTGTAGCACGTTGTTGGCTTGGCTCTCCGCCTCCTTCATGAGCATGAACAGCTGATAGCCCTCCGTGGACCATTCCAGGCGGCGCATCTTGAGTGGATTCTGTTTCAGCAGATCGACATTGAGGCCAAAGTCCCAGCTAAGCGTGGACATTAGCAGGGCGCCGAAGGTACTCCAGAGCGACAATCCACCATTGGCCCAGCTCACAGCCAAAACACAACCATCGGGACTCCACTTGAGTTCATTCACAGCGCCCAGGCTACCAGGCAGCACGTTCTCTGTGAGGGTCAGCCGGTGAGAGAACTCCAGTCCTCCGGTGGCATCGTCTATCGCATAGACATTGACCGCCGAGCTTTCCTGGCCATAGGCCAGCAGGCGGAACTTGTGGTTCACGCTGCAGACACTAGCATCCTCGACGTCCTGCACCCAAAAGCCGTGCATGTGATCCGTCTCAAACTTCAGGTGATTGGCTATTAGAAAGGCGGCACGGCGATCGCTGAAAACGGCCGCACAGCCTCCAATGAACGGTGAGTATTCCAGGGATGCCACAAACGAGTCGCTGCCCAGTGGAGGGAAGTTCTTGGCAGGCGCTTGCTGTTGCTGCACGTAGAAGGGAATGTCGCGCAGCTTGATGGAGGCCAGGGCAGGCAGCTCCTGCTCGTTCTCGGCCAATTCCAGTTGGGTCCATTGCAGACGTAGCAACTCACAAGATTGGGTGGCCAGCAGCAGCTCGCTCAGGCTGATGCAGCAGACGGTTGTGATTACCGAGCCCAGGGTGACGCTGCACAGCTCCCTCAGGCTCAGGCGGGGTATGTTCTCCTTGATGAACAGCTCCGCAGAGTCCCTCTTCAGGCTGGCCGCTGGGGGATCCACCTGCATCAGTATGCCACTGCCATTGGCATCGAAGTCCAGCTGGTAGACCAGCAAGGCTCCCACGCTGGTGAGCAGAGCCAGCTGCCTGGAGTCGGGTTTCCAGACAATCAAATTGTTCGTCCCATACTGCTTGAGGGACTCCTCCGTCCTGCGAAAGTAGGCAATGGGTATCAGGGGATTGGCGTACCAGATTCCAAGAAAGTCATCGCCCACGGCGGCCACGAGTATTTTGACGGCATCACAGCAGATGTGACGTATATTGGCACTCTCTCCGGGCAGCGCCAGACTAACCCGCTTGGGCCAGCCCACTGGAAAGTACATCCTCCGAGTGAAAAGTTACTGCGCAAGGAGAACAGAACGTTGAGAACGTTAGCAATCTGGAATGCATGGCGAAACTGATGTTTACTTGCGGCAAGTCGTGTCTGCATTTACATTTTATCTTGAACGACCAATTTTACATATTTTATCTCAACTAATTAGCACAATACAACACAAAATCTCTGCAATTTACGCGTATACAAATAAGAGTGTTGGCAAACATTTCGAAATCTCAGCTGTTTGCCAAAACATCTGTTTTGCAGCACTGATTTTGCACCGCGGTCTAACGTGACCGTTTACGGTCGGTATATTTCAGTGTTTCTCCGAGCAACCTTGTTCCCCACCATGAGCACGGAATGCGTAACATTCTGCTACCCTTGGGAAAAGGCTATTATGGAATTGACGAAATTGGCGCCAATCAATGAAAAAACTATTCAATCTGTCTCAACGAAATGTGGCAAATTATAGACACCTATATTGTAGATAAATTGTAAGGTTAAAAGCACTAAGAAACGCAGTTGGGAAAATGAAATTTTAATATTAATTAACGGAATTAGGGTACACATTCTCACTCACATAACGTTTTATACCATTGTTTGGCTGACTTTTTTTAAAATAAATAAAAATAAAAGAAAGTCATGAAAACTAGCCATCCTTGTTGTGAAGTGATTGATAAATTTATTGATTGAATCATAAAAAAGCAAAATTAAGGAAAATGATTTAGGACGGTATATTTACGGTATATATTTTAGCGGATAAGGTATATTTCTGTATATTTGATCGATAGCTCCCAGTCAGATTGTCAGCCGGCGGTTTTTGCATTGAAAATTATAAAAAATATAAATATAAATAAAATACAGAATGACCGCATTTGAGGGTGAGTAGCTAGCAAAGTTTATACTATTTTGGTTAATAAATAATTCACGTTTAGAGTTTGGCGTTCTCCCGGAGCTGGGAAAGGCCACCGACGAAGCTGACTGGACGTAAGAAACATTTTGCGAGATGAAACATTTTACAATAAATTGGTATCATTGCAGCCTGCCGACCGATGTGCAGGCGGAGGCCATACCTCTCATATTGGGTGGCGGCGATGTGTTGATGGCCGCCGAGACCGGTTCCGGAAAAACGGGAGCCTTCTGTCTGCCCATCCTGCAAATTGTGTGGGAGACTTTACGAGACATTGAGGAGGGAAAGGCTGGCAAAGGCGGCGGGGGCACCGCAGCAGCTGTGTCCCCCTGGACAATGTCCTTTTACGATCGGGGCAATGCTCTAGCTGTGACCCCTGATGGACTGCGTTGCCAGTCGAGGGAGTTTAAGGAGTGGCACGGATGTCGTGCTACCACCGGAGTGCGCGGCAAGGGAAAGTTCTACTTTGAGACGACAGTAACGGATGAGGGACTGTGCCGTGTCGGCTGGTCCACACAGCAGGCTAATCTGGATTTAGGAACCTGCCGGCATGGCTTCGGATTCGGCGGAACGGGCAAGAAGTCAAACAATCGTCAGTTCGATGACTACGGCGAGGCCTTTGGCAAGGCAGACGTCATTGGCTGCCTGCTGGACTTGCAGCGCCTGGAGCTGAGCTTCACCAAGAATGGCCAGAGCCTGGGCGTGGCCTTCCGCGTGCCAGAGAACCTCAGCAAGGAAACATTTTACCCGGCTGTGGTTCTTAAGAACGCCGAAATGTTGTTCAACTTTGGCAAAACAGACTTCAAGTACAGTCCAGGCAATGGATTCGTAGGTGTCTGCCAGGCCGGGTCGGAGCACATCAAGGCCAATCCCTTGGCCAGTCCCACCGCTAATGCGACAGCCGCCAAAGCAGCCCCCAACGCTCCCCAAGCCATCATTATAGAGCCCAGTCGGGAGCTGGCCGAACAGACCTACAACCAGATCGAGAAATTCAAGTACCACTTGAGTAATCCGGAAGTACGCTCCCTGCTGCTCATAGGCGGGGTCCGACTGGACGAGCAGAAGGCTCAGCTCCAGCAGGGCATCCACATTGTGGTGGGCACTCCCGGCCGCCTGGAAGAGTTGATTAACAGTGGCTTCGTGCTGCTCACCCATTGCCGGTTCTTTGTGCTGGACGAGGCAGACGCGCTGCTCAAGCAGGGCTACACGGATCTCATCGACCGTCTGCACAAGCAAATACCAAAGATCACGGCGGAAGGGCGCCGCCTCCAGATGATTGTCTGCTCGGCCACGCTGCACGCTTTCGAGGTTAAGAAAATGGCCGAGCGCCTGATGCACTTCCCCACCTGGGTGGATCTGAAGGGCGAAGATGCCGTGCCCGAAACCGTACATCATGTGGTCTGCCTGGTGGATCCGCAGGCAGATCGAAGCTGGCAGTCCCTCCGCCAGCCCATCCGCACCGACGGTGTGCACGATCGCGACAATGTGCATGCCAGCTATCCGTCGGAGGAGACCTATTCGCAGGCTGTCAAGCTCCTAAAGGGCGAGTACTGCTTCCATGCCATAGAGAAGCATCAGATGGATCGTGCCATCATCTTCTGTCGCACCAAGCAGGACTGCGACAACCTGGAGCAGTACCTCAAGCAGCGCGGGGGTCAGCGCTTCTCCTGTGTCTGTCTGCACGGCGACCGTAAGCCGCAAGAGCGCAAACAGAATCTGGAGATGTTCAAGCAGCAGCAGGTCAAGTTCCTGATATGCACAGATGTGGCTGCCCGCGGTCTGGACATCACAGGATTGCCCTTCAGTGAGTGTTTCTCCCATCATACGTTTTATTTCCTTACCAATCCTGTCCATTCGATTTGTAGTGATAAATGTAACTCTGCCCGACGACAAGGCCAACTACGTGCACCGCATCGGACGTGTTGGTCGAGCCGAGCGCATGGGCCTGGCCATCAGTTTGGTCTCCACGGTGCCGGAAAAGGTCTGGTACCATGGCGAGTGGTGCAAGTCGCGCGGCCGCAATTGCAGCAATACCAATCTGACCGATGTTCGCGGCTGCTGCATTTGGTATAACGAGCCGAACCTGCTGGCCGAGGTCGAGGATCACCTGAACATCACCATACAGCAGGTGGACAAGGCCATGGAGGTGCCCGTCAACGATTTCGACGGAAAGGTGGTCTACGGGCAGAAGAATCTGAACACCGGCACCGGCTACAAAGACCATGTGGAGCAGCTGGTGCCGACGGTGCGGAAACTAACAGACTTGGAACTGCAATCACAATCTTTATTCTTGAAACGCCTTAAATTCTAATTTTGGATTTGGATTGAGTGTTTGGGTTTTGCTAAGCAAGGACAATGTTACATCGATGTTACACGCGAAACGGGAGGAGTTGGCCCTACAATTGGATAGTCTATGGTGGCCAACACTCGCGGGAATACTTTATGGTACACAAACACACACACACACATAAATATCTTTAGACATCGGAGATGGGCCTCGGACTCGACTTTAGACCCGCTCCAGAGAACGCACGAGATACCATTACGAGTAAACATTAAATAAAACTAACATTAAAATCTTCTGTCTAAAGAGTATACAGCCTCGGGTCCGAGTTTCTTTACAGTCACTAGTCGGCATCCTCCTCCTCCTCCTCTTCTTCCTCCTCGAGGAACTCTGTCCGCATCTGCTGCAGCTGCCGGAGTTGCTGGCACAGTTGGTTGCCGAAAGATTCCACATAGCGGGGACTTATCTTGTCCAGCAACGCATAGGGTGTTTCAAAGATCTCCTCGTCATCCTCTGGCGCGGCTTCCTCCTCATCGTCGATGTGCAGCTTGGCAGCCATCCTCTTGTCGGCATCGACGGTGTCGTACAGGGAGGAGACAATCTTGAAGCCGCGACTGGTGACCTGCACGCAGCAGGTTGCACTCTCTATGGTCCGTATGTTCAAGTATATCTGCGTGGCATCGCTGGCCAGCTTGGAAGAGATGCATATTTCAGCGACGTGCGCCTTCACATCGTTGATGATCGCATTGGCCTCGTCAATGCAGTTAAACGCTTGTTCTTCGCAGTCCCCTTCGCTGGCTTTTGAGTCGCCCATGCTATCACGTCGCCTCCTGGTTTTCTTGTCTCCGTTTTAATTGAATTTAGCTTAAATTTATTCGATTTTTACAAGCGCAACATGTTTTTTCCCATATGTCACAGCCAGTGTGAACGCGGATTTATCGACAAAATATACCATGTGACCCTCAGAAAATATATCGGAATTGCTGTAAATAACAACTGCGAAACTAAAGTTATTTTAATGAATCCCCGTTTATAAATATTTAAGTTTTTATTAAATTGTCGCCACTGCCATGTTATCCATCTATTAAATTCCATACCATATCCGTTGACAAGTTAAATATGTATTTGGATTCACCAATGCACCAATTCATTCTACTCTATGTTTCATAATTAATGTTTAAAATCTGTTTGGAAACCAGAATTTTAACAATACTTAATTGAATTAGGGTATACGAAGTGCCATACCATACCACCGATTGACAAGCAAAAAGTAGCCAAATCACGTAACATTCTTACGTTTTATGCTAATTGTTTGTATTTTTACCTTTTTAGTTTGATCCTTATTTTGTAAGCAATCAAATACAAAGAAGCCAAAAAAAAACAAGACAATCTTGTGGAAAATTGATTGATGAGTCGAATAAAAGTATAGTTTTAGCGCTGAGAGTCTCAACTAGCTGGCAATATTAATCAGAATAGCAAAGTCTAGGAAAATGGTTTAGGATTAAAGGTATATTTTGAAAATGACATGGTTTTATTAGATATATTTTACTGATAGATCCGGACGCCACCCGCAATGCATTATGTCTAAAATTCAAGCTGGCATCGATCTGCTGATCCAAGAGGCGGATGATCTGTGCATTGGGAACAGTATCGCGGAGCTAGACCACCTCCCCAGTGCCTTGGAGTTTTGCCGCGACTACTATGCCAAAAACTCGCCGGTCGTCATCCGCAATGCGGTAGCGTGGCCGGCCATTGGCAAATGGACCCCGGAGTACCTGGTCGAGAAACTGAACGACAAGATTGTGGATGTGGCCGTCACACCGAATGGCTACGCAGATGGTCTGGCCACCCAGAAGGGGCGAGAGTATTTTGTCCTGCCCCTGGAGAAGCGAATGAAACTCTCAGAGCTAGTCGTGCGGCTCGATGATCCCATGGGCGCCATCCACTACGTACAGAAGCAAAACTCCAACTTAAGCCAGGACTTCCCGGAGCTGGCCAGTGACCTGGTGATGGGCGACTTGGACTTTGCCCAACAGTCCTTCAATAAGACCCCAGACGCCGTCAACTTTTGGCTGGGGGACGAGCGCGCGATTACCTCCATGCACAAGGATCCCTATGAGAATATGTACTGTGTGATATCCGGCTATAAGGACTTCATTCTCATACCGCCGCATAAGCTGAGCTGTGTTCCACGCAGCACCTATCCCACGGGCGTCTACAAGACATCGGATTCTGGGCAGTTCTACATAGATCCACTGACGGACGAGGATGGTGTGGAACAACTGACGGAGTGGGTCAGCATAGACCCGCTGGCCCCCGACCTGGCCAAGTATCCCGAGTATTCGAGAGCCAAGCCACTGAAAGTGCGAGTCCATGCTGGCGATGTCCTGTACCTGCCCAACTACTGGTTCCATCATGTCCAACAGAGCCACAAATGCATCGCAGTCAATTTCTGGTATGACATGGAGTACGACAGTCGCTACTGCTACCATCGCATGTTGGAGGAGCTAGCCAGTAAGGCGAGCTAGCCCCACTGCCTAGGAACGAGCAGCCCATCAGTCATAATCAGTGTTTATGTAATTGTTATATAATGTTATTTAAACTAAAAATAGCTAAAACTCAAAGTGAAAACTAAACGAAAACACAAACAGAAATTAACCACTTTCTAGCGATGAAGAATGGGAGTGAGCGAGGGACGATTACCCATAAAAATATGTATATGTTGTGTCTTATGTTTTAAGTGAGATTAGGAATGTGTGGGTTGGGTTGGGTATATCGTAGCTAGTCCAGACTGATATCTTTCTTTTCCACATCTCCCGAATCGCCGGCAGCAAGACCATCCGGATCCGCGTCAGCCTCCTCATCGGGGTTCTCATTGTTCTCGCACTCGAGGTCCCCGTTGCCGTTGGAAGAGGAGACATTCTTCTGATCAGCCTCTGCAAGATCGGCATCGTTGTTGGAGTCCTGTGATTGGGAGTGCGACTGCTCACGCACTCGCTTATTTGTTTGGTTTTTGGGGCTGCTGGTGGACGACACTTTGGACTTGGCATGGCTGTCTCCTCTCGGATGATCCACAACAAAGAGTTGCTCCAAGTAAGAGCGATACCAGAGCAGGAACTCATCCCGCTGTCGGGGTATGTCCATTTTCTTAATCTTGGCATAGATCCGCTTGGGCGAAATGAGGGGCGAAGAAGCGTTTTGGGCCCAACTGGTGGCAGAGTTGCGTGCGGCCGTCGCCGTCAGCTTGGAGACCTCCACCAGCATAGAGTCGTTAATGATTGTGTTGTTGTGCGTCTGGTTCCGAATGCGCTTGATAATGTACTCGATCAGCGCATGATCAGGAGCCATCTCTACGCTGGCCACTGCCCCAGCCACCGCCACCGCTCCCGAGGTGGCACTCTCAAGGGTCGGCTCAATTATTTTCTGGCAAAATATCGAAGGATGAGTTTGGCACAGATCTTGTTAGGATTGCTCCCTCCCTCTTACCTCTTCGTTGTCTGTCCTTACAGCAGAAGCGGAAGCACCGTAAGCCCCATCGCTCAGCTCGAGGGCTTGGGCGTGCCCGTTTTGGGCTGGCTTCGCAGGGGATCCCTTCTCGTCCTCGGGCCTGTCATTGTCTAACTGCAGGCTCATTGCCTCCAAAGGCGTTTCGCTGCGGCTCTCTGTGCCCTCCGCATTAGAAGCTTCGTTCTCCGCCTCGTTCTCGTTCTCGATCTCCTGCTCCTGGGCCTGCGCACGCTCCGGGGGAGAAGTACCCTGGTTGAGGGCCTTCCGCAGGCTATGCGTCTCCTGGCTCTGCTGCAGTTGTTGCTGTTGATGCTGTTGTTGCTGCTCGAATAGGGTTTCCAGCCGCCTGTAGACATCCTCCTTGATGGACTCGTAGAACTTGGTCGTGAACTTGTCGCTTTTCAATGCATTAACAAGCAGATTTCGATTCAGCTCCTCGGAGGCAGTCTCCTCACTCTGTTCCAAAGCATTCGACTCATCCACTGGCACTCCCCTCTCATGATTAAAGCTGGAAGTATCGATTCGAGGTGCCGCTGGTGCAGAAGCAGGCGCCTGGGGCAGATCATAGTCGATGTACTGTGCTGGAAGCTCAAAGTCAAAGCGCAGATGACGTTGCTGCAGTGGAGTCAGTGAGACGGCCGAGGTGGTTGGCTTGGCTGGCACCTTGTTGCGCTGATACAACGGACTGTTGCCGAAGTTGACGTTCATGTTGACCAAATTGCAGGAGCTCGACTGATCGGCATCGTCATCGAGCAGAGGGGAGGCCGCAGGACGGCGGCGATTACGACGCCGGCCACCGCCATAGATGGCATTGTCATTGTTCTCCTCCACCTCGTCCAAGTCCTCGTCCACGAGCTGTGGATCGTCACGCCAATCCCGCTTTCTGCCCCCACTAGTGGTATTGTTTAGGTTATTGCTGTTGCTGCTGCCGCTGCCATGCAAAGCGGTTAGTGGAGACGACTCTAAGAAATGGTGCTGTCGTTGCTGCTGCTGTTGCTGCGGTTGTTGTTGTTGGAAAGACAGGACTGCGCTGGCTGAGGCGGAACTGCGCGAGCATGGCACAGCAGCATGCGACGGGAAATATGTGAGACGCGACCTTTGACGGCGATACTGCTGATGGTCCACATTAAGCTCCTCATTGCTCTTGTTGGAGAGCAGATTCTGGCGCGAGTAGCTGCAAAAGCGCAGAAATATTAATGGGTTAATAGAAAGCAGGCAATCAGGTTAGCAAAGTGTTATATTAATTAGGGGTTAGTATATAAAAGCTTTTTAGTTAGTCACTTTCAACTCTGTTAATTGAACCATTCATTTGCTTAGACTTACCGCCAGAATTATACAGAATTGAAAATGAATTGAATAACACTCAAAGGTTCTAATAATTTTTATTTCTTTGGCTTCTTTCTGCCGCCCCCATCCCGACCAAACTGACCAAATAAAAAGCAACCACAAGGCCCAAGCCACCACCACTCAAGCCCAAGTACATAAATGTAATTCAGGGTTCTCATTACCTTCTGAAGTTGTCCCAGTAGTTGTTGGCCCGATTGCCGGGCGGCACCTGGTTGTTCAGCGTCGGCTGCAGTGGCGGTGCCACAGCTGCTCCTCCGGCCACTGGCAGCGAGTGCAAATTGTTGGCGTACTGATTCTGGGTGCGCAGATTTGCGTTGTTCTGGTGGATGGTGTTGTTGTGGTGATTCATGAAAATGGGTCCCGGACTGGCGCGATATGAGGGTGGCGACAGCGGCGTCTCGTTGTTGAAGTGTGTCGGTGGCGGCGGCTGTGGCGGGGCTGCATTATTGAGGAACGGCTGCTGCTGCTGCTGCTGCTGGTGGGCATCGCTACTGGTGCTGTAAACACTTCCCGTTGTGCCCGCGTTGCGGTGACAGCTGCGCTGATAGTTGCTGAATGCGCTTTGATGGCCGCTCTGATGGGCACCGAAATTAAACATCTGCTCCGACTGGGCTCGGTGGTTGCTGCCGCCCAGGCAGAGGTTGTTGGGTATCTGGCCCAGAATGGGAGTCCCCACCGAGAGGTTCGGTGGAGGCACTGACTCAGAGCGCAAGCCGTAGCTATGGTCCTGACATCCCACAACATTGAAGCGATCCTGGAGCTGTTCGAATAGAGTTGAGAGACATTGGCCAAAGATCAATTTGGACTTGGAGACTTCGACTTACCGCATGCAGCTGATTGGTAAGATTATCGATCTCTCGCTGCTGGTGCCACAGGGTCTGATTGCACTGGCAGACCGAGTTGATGAGCATCTGCTGGGCCTGCATGAACTGCTGAAGCATCACGGCATCGGCCGATGCATTCGAGCCGGAGGCGTTCGAGGATGTGGCCTGTGGCGCAGTCGGAACAGTTGGCTTGCTCTCCACGTTGCTGGGATGCACTGGGGCATAGATGGGTTGCTGACCGTGCCAGGCATTGCTGCTGGCATTGTGCGTGGCTGCCGGCGAGACATAAATATCAGATCACAGGTCACATGGCTTTCCATTTGTACTTACCCCACATACCATGAACTGGCGCCATGGGCGGTGGCATGTACTGCGATCTGGCACTGCTCGAGAGCAGGCTATCGTTGCCCAGCGACAGCGTGTCGATGGTCACATTTAAATCCTCCTCGTTGTGCATGGGAGGAGGCGGTGGGTTGTTTGTTGGCTGCGACCGTCGCTGCTCCACCACAGTGCTGGCCGAGGGAGCACGCTTCAGGGTGGCCGACGAGGCTGTGCGCACATTGGCAAAGTACTTGTCGCTGTCGGTATCGTCGTTGCCCTCGTCATCTGCCTCCGAGGTGGTGTTGTTGCTGTTCATGTACCGCTGCTCCAGCTCGCGCTGCTTTTGCTCATACTCCTTCCGCAGACGCTCGCACTGAAGCCGCAACTCGTCGCGCAGTTGCTCGCGTGGCGGAGTGGCCTGCAGGGAGGTCTCCACCTCGGATGGCTCCTCCTCCTGAGCTTCTTCGCGCTGCCTCATGGGCGTGGGTGTCGGTGTCAGGCTGTTTCGTTTAAGCGCCTCTTCACCCATCTGCACTGCGGCCGCTGCCTGCTGCTTGCGTCGCTCGATCTCTGCCTTCAGTGCCAAGATGCGGTCGCGCTCCTTTTGCAGGCTGGCTGCTTCGGCCCTCAGCTCTGACGTGACATCGTTGAGGGTGTGCACGCGATGGCTAATATCGTCTGGGAGCAGCTGTCGTTCGATGCTCACACTCTCTCGCTCCAAAATAGCTCCGACGCTCGGGGTAGAGTCCTCAATCTGGCTGACCGTGTTCAGCATGCCCTTGAGCCTTGCCATTTGGGCTTTGAGGGCATCAATGTCTGCCGTCTTTTGGGTGATCATCGTCTGGGCGTGGAGCGCACGCTGAGCGGCATTGGCCGCTTCCTGCCGTAAAATGGGCACATTCCGTTGGTACTCTACGGGCACCACGCGATCTGTTGTGGACACTGGAGCAGGAGCAGGAGCCGGAACCGGTGGTGGAGCCGGATTTGCCGGCGTGGGAGTGTCTTCTTTGGCTTCCCTGACTGCCCGGTTGGTCTCCTTCGCCGTTTGATTGATGCTATTCAGTTGGTCGACGAGATTACGCATGTCCTCCCGCTGACTTCGCAACGATTCGAGCTTGTCCTGCAGGGCCTGCTGCTCGGCAAGGATCTCCGGACCGTCGTCACCCAGGACGCTGCTCACCTCGTTTTGATTGTGTATAAATGCGGTAAGGTTCTTCATGCGACCCACCAGCGAGGCCATGTCGTCCTGCACCTGTTGCACTGACTCATAGCTGGGACCCTCGCCACCGTTGCTCGAGTGGGGCATGTGGCTGGCGTGCTGGCGCAACTGCTCCATCTCGCTGAGATGGGACTTGGCCATGTTCTGAATGTGCAGCAGCTTGGCCTGCTCATCCTGCAGATGCTGCATATTGCGATTGGAGGCATCCAGGCGCTGCTGCAGCTCATCGAAGCTGGGCGTCGCATCGGGTGTGGGCGTCTCCAGGACGCTATGCAACGACTGTATCGACTGGGCCCGATTGTCGCTCATCTGAAAGGTGAAGAGGACATATTGATTACCTCACAAGACAGACATACTAATTGGTAAATTTTTGGATTTGGCCAACCTCACTCAATGCCACATCCTCGAGGCTGGTCGAATTGACAATGCCCTCCTCCTGTTCGGCGCTGGGATTGATCTCGTGCACCATGTTCTTCAGTTGCTCGGATGAGATTCCGTTCGATTGCAGTCTGCTGCTATTCAAGTTCTCATCGAATTCTATCAGGGAGCGAAACACTTCAAGCTGTGGGCGAGCTCCTTCGCCTCTGGGGCTCAAAGCAACGCCAAGCAGTCGTTGGACCAGTGTCTGCAGTCCACCGGCGAACTGAATCAAGTGCTCCTCGTTACCGTTCGTTGTGGTCGCGTTTGGTATGACCACGCCTACTGTCGCATTCGGGGGCGTCGATTGACGCAAACGCAGCAAGGCCGATGACGCGGAAGGCGGGGCAGCAGATGACGGCTGATGCTGGACACGTTGCACAGGCCGGACGGGAAAGCAATAGCGCTGCTGCTGCTCCTGCAATTGCTCTGCAAAAGGGAGGAGAAGATTGTGTGTGGGCATTAGTGTGGGCTGCTGGCTAGCGTGGAGCGTAGAGGCAGTTATTTCTGTGGCCCCCATGGGTATTTATAGACCATGAACTAGCGCACATTCATTCAGTGTGTGGGCCAAGTAAGAACTTTTCCGCCACTTACCTGTTGGGTCGTAGCTGTTGTGTTCAGCAGCCAAGTGACGCAGTGCCTCCCGCTCCCGCTCCCGCTGGTGTTGCTGAACTCCTGACGATGTAGTTGTTGATATGGCCGACTGTTGTTCCTCCTGGCTGCGGATCTGGCCGTTTGTGATGCGAGTTCGTTGCAGCAGATCCTTCAACCAGCAGCAAGTAAATAATACCAGAATTATTAGTACAAGAAACGCGGTAATCTTGAAGATAGTGTCTTTATATATGTAAATATATCTCTACAGATGTATAGATATAGATATATATATATATAGTATTTCTGTGGCAGATCGAAGTCGTTGTGCGATGTGATTGCTTTCGTTTCGTTTCTGTTACTGAAACGTTCGGCAGCCACGAATTCTTTCTGACGGTGGCCGTAATGAGTGTGAAAAGTATTTATAAATCGAAAGAGAACAGCGGAGCCGTCAGTTCTCACTATGTACTTCTAGAAGATGCCAGGCCGGAGGATGCCATGGCAACGCCTCAAACGGTGGGCGGCAATCGATGGCAGTGCATGGGAGGAGAATCGAATCTCGCAGTTTGTTAACTCACATTTAATGTTTTTAGTGTTTCCCTTTGCAGAGGTTCCACAAAGTCCATGTCTGGCTCCCCTAGATGCTCTTGATGGCGTCTGGAACGTGCCGATCTGCTGGCAGGTGCAGGTCCTGCGGCAGAGGCGGCTCCACCTGCATTTGAGTTTTGTTGCTGCTGTTTGGGCACTGCGCCCGTACCACTGCTCGTGTGGTTGTTATTGCATCCACTGCTGCGGCCCTTGCTAATAGCTGGGTCCACAACAATTTTAATGGGCGGCGCCATCACAAAATATACATATACAAAAAAGACGCCTAATAAATTTTCTTGTCGTTTTGAGCACAGCTGACAGCTGTTATTCTATTCAGTGTTGCCAACTGTTCGGGTAAAAAACAGCTCAACTAGCCATACAAATAGCTAGAAATAGCCAGATAATGTTGATGGAAGCTAAAAAGTTGCTGAAACTTTATTGTAACAGCATGCTCGTATATTATAACTACTTTGTTCCTGAGGTGATTTTCTGAATTTCTGAAGAGTTATCATTTCTTGACATTTTTTTGCACAGAATATGCTAAACGACCATAAGAAAAAGTAGAAGCCAGAATTTGATTTATAAATATATTTATAATAAAGCTGTATAAAATTTCATTCATACAAATATATTTTGACAGCTGACATACATTTGAAAGAGCGTATCAAAAGTTTACACGTAGAAAAAAACTCGGGGACTATGTTATGTTTAATTCAACCGAAATGGCAAAACTGCGTTCTCAATTCAAATAAAAACGAGAAGGGTGAGACGCTTCTTACGCGGCGCAACTTTTATACCCGGCACTCAGTACTACATCTGTACCTTAGCGGTTGTTTTGTCAAATTTTACATTTTTTCTTCATCTCTCATCTATGTACATCTACAACACTTCTCACACCAAAACGCTCCTTTAGCTCGCTCCCCTTCCCTAGACCCACACACTGCAGACTCGTCGCAGAGGCAGAGGCCGCACACTGCGCGAAGCAGAGTATTAATGAGAGAATGTGAAAAAAAAACAAATATTAGCTGCGGAACGGTGTGGGTTTAGCCGCTGCAAAATTATTTCTTCATTCTGGCTATAATAATGATCCAATCGGATCCTAATTCGGTGATCTGATGATAAGGTCATTCCCTACGCAATGGCGTTTTTAGTTTTCTTTTATCTTCAAAATTGTTTGGGTGGTTTGCGGGGGCGGAAGGGGGCGGGGCTCATTTTTGAAGTACACTTGTAACAGTGTGAGCATACAGCCATCTGGATGCCAAATTTGGTGACTCTAGCATTTATAGTCTCTGAGATCCAAGCGCTCAACAAGACGGACGGACAGACGGAAGGACAGACAGACAGACAGAGACTCGGCTATTGATGCTGATCAAAATATATATACTTTATGGGGTCGGAAACGTTGCCTTCTGTGCGTTACATACATTCACTTTGTGCACAAATACAATATACCCTATTTACTCTTCGAGGACCGGGAATAAAAATCCTCCAGAAATTAGATCCATACGTTCTAATTTCGCAGACGCCAGTTCATAAAAATGGTCGGTTCCAGTTGCTGGACAATTCTAAAAATGTGAGCTTTCTCATTTGTGAGACTCTGCGGCCAAATCCACCCAATATTTGAAGGTTGGTTTTTGAATACAGACATTACGAACGATTAAAAGTATTGTGAAATATTTCGTCAGTGATTATATAAAAATCGGAAACAACTGTGCGCAAATATGTAATAGAGAGTCGAAATAGATCGTCGGAGTAAAACAAAATACTTATCCCATGACTTTATTGAAAATTAAATCATTTTACTAGAATTAATAAATAAATTATTTATTATTTGCGCTCTTTTGGAAATAATGGACCATATGCATTATTGGCAGATCCGAAATGGAGACAGGCTTCTATCAAAATGGATACCATAAAATCAATAAAGTTAGTCATAAGGCGGCGAGAATTTAAAAATATATTTAAAATGCAATATATAAAGGAAGGAATTAAATTCCCAGAGGAATTGCAAATATGCCCAGAAAATATAACGCATAATAAAGGATGGCTTTTGTGATTAGATAACATTCACAAAATGCTAACATACCATCCCTTATTATAAATTATCAATACCTGCAGAAATGTCCGATTTACCTTATTTTTCTGTTGAAAAAGAAAAGATCGCTGATGATGGAGGAGTGGTATCCTTTGTAACAGCCACAATCTCAATAAATTACTTTAAAAAGTTGGCAGATTATAGAGACCGGGAATAAATAAAGATCGGTATATGGTACATACAAAACATATGAAAAGGTTAAATGCATGTCAGTCTAAGACAAAGTCAGTGGTTATTGTTAAAAGCGGTTGATTAATATATTTGATTAATAGCAAATATATTTTTAGGGTTGACCTTTTTCGTTTTAACCTTATTATGCAATCAATTGAGGAAAGATGTATCACAAAATCAGCAAATCCTGCGGGGAATTGAATGATAATTTGAGTAACTAGCTAGTAATATCAAATTGAACATCAACATCTAGGAAAAGAGCTTGGTCATTTTATAAATTTTAAATCCCTTTTTCAAAAGTGGTGCTCTTTTTTTTCACAGCTGTATGTGCGTCTGGTGGGAGATAATTTCCCTGACCGTTTAGACACAGAAGAAGATTTCCCTGACCGTTTTGACACAGGAGAGGGTTTCCTGGAGAATTTCCATCACGGGGGATTAAATCGCCGTGTAACTTACTTTTGAAGATTTGAAGACATTTGAAAGTCCAGAAGAAATATGAAAACGTAAAATATGAAAGAAGCCAAGTGCTACAGTATTGCACCGCGGTTATATTTTAAACAAATAAGTGTATTTAAAATTTTTGAATAATGTTTGCACTGGACTTTAATTTTTTTTTTAGTTTGCAATGCGATTTCGAATATTGAGGGAGTAGCGTTGCACCGATGCAGAGGTGAATTTCTAACCATTCGTCCTTTGGCCTCTCCCACAACTAAATAATTATACTTGCAGGGTCTGCATATTTTTCAAGCTAAGATTTCACATGGAACTATAAAAGTACAATAGTATTCATATCGGAAGACTATAATGGGCACCCATTGACTGGAATTTTTGTTTGGAAATCCAATTTTTGACCAAAAAGTAAAAGTGCTCTGGGCCATTTTCTAATTTTTTTTAGCAGCTAGTCCAAAACTTCCGATGACTCCTGGGAGATTCTGTTTCAGAATGCTTAAATATTGTTCATTTCGCATTATTCCATCGATTAAGACCAAGGCATCAGCTCCATTTTCATAAAATCTCCCCCAGACCATAATTGAGCCGCCACCGTGTATGACGAAGCACATTACTTCACATTACTTGGTGACTGGATTATGCAGTTATATTGTATTATATGGACAATGGGATCTCTTTTCCAAGAACTTGAGAGTCCGGCTGACTCGAAACTATAAATTTTTAGTTTATCTGAACATCTGTTTCATTTGAGTTTGATTTTGATGTGTTTGTTGAATTGTATGCTTAACTAAATTTAACATAGGGCGTATAAAAAATTAAAGGTCAAATTTCTCAAAGTTCATAGAAGAGGTTTCCTCTTCGCCCTCCAAGTGGAGCAGAGTAAAAAACCTTAAGAAATAAGGACAAGTCGAAAACGTAGGGAACACATGGACATACGAAAACGACAAGGGCTTTCTAAAAATGGTCAAAGGCATCCTTTCCACTGCAAGTAGTAGCCCCCAGAAACATTCCACCTCTGATTGGACCAGGCGACCCTGAACCTTTGGACATGGGGAAATTTCTGTGCTTCCTGAAATCCAGGAACCCTAATTCGACAAGAGGCCCAGATAGCATCTCGTTCCGGATGCTGCAGCAACTTCCTGTGGAGAAAAATCATAGCATTTTTTAAATTATAAACATATAAACAATTCCCAAGAAGAATGCGGACCCCGCTTCCTTCCAAAACAACAGGCCTATTTGCCTAATAAACACCTTGATTATGTCTATAGAGGGGTTGATAAAGCTAAAGCTGGACGAACATATTTCAATGCATGAGCCTTTGCCTTCAGGAGGAGCAGGTCCACGGCGCTCTGCATCAACGACCTGATCAACAAGGTCCTGTCTCTGAAGGCGAGAGGGAACCAGGTCGTGGCGGCCTGTCTTGACCTACAAAGGTCCTTTGACTGCGTAATAGTGGACACGTTAGAGCAGAAGATGAATGTCATGCAGTTCGACCCGAATCACACTGCATGGATTGCCAGCTTCCTAAGCAGGCGTCTACTCATTAAGGGCAAGAGTGAGGTTGAGCTGAACAGGGGAGTTAGTCAGGACAGCTGTCTCAGTCGAACTCTGTTCAACTTGTAACCCGCAGACCTGCTCGAGATAAACGATGGCAATTGCTTACTGTTTCAGTATGCGGACGACTTCTTTATTATTTGCTTCCACAAGGAGATTTCCATTGCCAAACGTATGCTCGTAGGAAAAATAGACAGCTTTGAGGCAAGACTTAACAACAGGCTTAACCTTGCTTGCAACCCAGCCAAATCCAAAGTGATTCACTTCAGCATCCGAAGAACCGAGCTGAACATTGAGCACCAAGGAGTCGAGATTAGGCAAGTAGATCAGATAAAATATCTAGGCAGAACAATTTCAGCGAACAACTCAGCCTAAGCGCACATCGAGCATCGACTCCATTTGGGAGTCAAACAGGAACTGTGTGTTTCTAAGTCTACTCAGTGGGTGCCATTACGGTATCACCCCAAAGAGAGGGCTCATTGTTTACAAGGTCTTTGTCAGAAGTAGACTAGAATACGCTTGCTCGTCTTTCAGCAGTTTGTCCAAATCCTCTCTAGCCAAAATCAAATCTCATTGTAACCACCACCTCAGAAAGTCACTAGGCTTAGTCATTTGCACTCCAACTTCCCCCGGAATACAGACTGAGATTCCTGGCGGCAAAAGAGTTAGCCAAGGCATTTGCGTACAGCCTCCCAGAGAGTAGGACGGTGTCTCTAAACAGGGACATAAACACGGGCTACGCCAAGGCATTTCGAAAGATCGGCGATATTCTGGAGAGAATCGAGGTCTTTGAGAGTACCACTTCGCATTGCACTAAAATTAGGTTTGACTCAGACTTTTTTAAAGGGGTCGCTGCTAACAAGCACAGCTTAGACCAGGCGGGCATAATAGTTCTCCACAGGGAAAAAAGGGCACTCCTGACAAGGGGAGGCTTCGAGACCTACCACACTGATGGATCAGTAGCAAACAGACACTCTACACGACGGCTAAGGTTTCATAGATAGCTTTTACACGCTCAAAACACGTCCTGTTATCACTGTCTGTCGAGTTGCTTGCAATTGAAAAGGCCTTGGACCATGGTATCTCGCGCGGTTTTTCTCATATCGCCATCCTAACGGACAGCAGAAACTGGGCTCTAATACTGGCAAGGAGCATTCAGGATAATTGTCTCGCGTATATAATCAGGGAAAAGATTCGTCAAAGATCCGTTCTACCTAAAGACGGTAGAAATCCATTTCTCACCCGGCCATGCCAACATCCCTCAGAACACGGCAGTAGACACAGCAGCCAAAGAAGCACACAGACTGGGAAAATACACAGTAGTTAAATGGAATCTTAAAGATGCGATATGTGAGATACGCCGAATACTGAAAGAAGAATGAGAGAGAGAGTATGCCGAGTTTGCCAGCGTTAAACGCAGAGAATACTTCTCACTTGTTCCCTCTACCTCAACAAAACTATACTTCCTAAATAGAAATAAGCTAAAAGCCATTCACGCTAAAAGCTTAGCGGCAGTGCATTTTATAGGCACACACTTGCGCATATAACATTTGTGATACTTGCGATACCATCGATAACGCATCGCATATAACAGTTAATATAACAACACAACAAGGCAAAACTACCCATCGCCAAGGAAATATAATAATATCAATAAATTCTTTGAAAAAGAACAAATTAGCTCGTACCAAACATTAATCGAGTTCATCGACCAAATTGAAGTAAAACTGTAACAAGTTACACCTTGTAAAGGCGGGCGGTCAAATAGTCCCCCTCTACCCAAGGGTAGAGCGGTAACATTAAACAAATTGCAAATTGTTCGTCATATACCTTAAAAAAGTAAAGACAACATGATTTCCTACTCTCGACATATTTATTACTGTTATTGGCTATGTGGTTCAACAGATATAGATGTGTATTTCGACTCACTTTCGAAATGAATACAGAATGCCAGTGCTGAATACAGTTGGTGACTGCTGTTGTTCGTTAGGCCTCGATTTTGTTCAATTTTCGTAACAACATTTTCAAAGATTACTTTCCCTGTTTGCGCTGAATAATTTCCTCCTTGAGCGTCCGAATGCGGTCGCGTTCCGCACGTAGACTTTCCGCCTGACCACGCAGGTCACTAGTGAAATCCGTAAACATGTTCAGCATGGAGTTCAATAGCTCAGCGTTGTCAGGAGCAGCTGAGGTGCGATCAGGTTGGGGCGCATCTTCCGTCTCCGCCGCTACTTGGACCTCCCTGGTGGCATTTGAGGTGCTAGTCGTTTGCCTGCTGCTGCTCTGACTTGAGGTACTTGAGGTCTGCACAGATTCTCTGGTGGACACGTGTTGCTCGATCAGCTTTGTGGTATCGACCATGTGCTGGACTCGCTTGAATTGAGCCTTCAGGTTTGCAATCTCATTCAGCTTTTCCTGGAGATAACTAGCAGTTTCCTCTTTATCCTCATCGCCCTGTTCCTCCTCCTCCTCCTGGACAGCCTCCGCAGAACGAGCGGCCACTGGTTCCAGGTCGACTGGAGCTGCTGCTAGACCTGGAGTTTCTGCTGGACTGGGCGGTGCCGCCAGGGACTGCTGCTCTTCTTCGCGTCCTGTATGCCTTAGCTGCTGGCGCTGGGCATTCAGCCGGGTGAGCTCTGCGGCGCGTGTTCTCAACGTTTCCATCTCTTCCAGCAGCTGACGATGCTCCTCCTGCATCTCCTGCAACTGCCGATTGGAGGCGGCCAGACGCTTCGAAAGATGAACAATATTAAACTCTGTAATCTCCTTATATCCAATTACAGCTCTTACCTCGCTGAGGGCGGCATTATCCCCATTAGGCGGCCTGTTGAGCTCGTTAACCATTATGCAGCTGAATGAAAAGTGTACGAGATCTCAATCTAAATATTATATCGGGCAGATTGCTAATGTTTTCAATACAAACAGAGGCCCACCACGAAGCACTGTCTATAAATAAGTTGTTCTTTGTGTCGGATTGACTTTTCGGTTAAAAATGTGTCAATCATTTTTACGCTTTGCTTTTCAAGTGCGGCAATCGTGGGAGGACTCAAAAATGCAGCCATTATGTAAACTTACACAGAGGTTAACAGATATAATAATAATACACTCCACAAATGCAGAAATTTCTTATTCAAATGATATACAATATACAATGTAATTATTTTCCTTCCGTAGAGCGCCGAGCAGTGCACAGAATGATGCCAAAGATCCAACTGAATCGTGCCGAAAATGAAATTCTTTTAAACGATCTTGTCTATAAGTAAAAGTTCGGTCGGTGGCTGGCCCAGGCGGCGAACGTTTCAATATTGATGTGTGGCAGCTAGGGGGAAATTAGAGGCCGACTGCACAGAGCAACGAGCCAAACGATTTATCATCAATGGGGGAGAGACACCCTAGAAATCCAAAGAGAATTGTACAGTCAAGAGTCATTGTCTATTGCAGCTAATTAGTTTGTCAGCTCCATGGAGAAGACATCGATGGCGCGATTGTCTTATCAATTGATTGTACTTAACAGAAAAAGCCTTATAAAGGAAGAACTCCGCCCGCAGTTGAGCGTAAAAGCTGACAATGACTGGAAGTAAGTCGGGCACAAACTGTAAACTGAAATTCATATTTGATGATGATTCATTGATTACGTACTATAGGAACAGGGCTGCTGATATTCGGACTGCTGCTCTGCAACCATTTTCTGGTTGAAGCAAAAGATGCTGATGTGGATACAGGTGCTTTGCCGGACAGGGAAGATGGCAGAGCATCCGTCACAGCCGCAGATGATGCGGAAGATGGCAGTGATATGAGTCTAATCATGGGCAACCTCAGTCTCTGCGAGAACGTGGCCGACAGTGTGTTCCTGCCCTATGTGGGTGACTGCAACAAGTACTATCTCTGTCGGTGTATGTGCGGATCCTAATGATTCATCGAATTCCATGTTAACATGCTTATTTTTGTTCCATACCTCAGACGGACAGGCAATTGAACTGCAGTGCGAAAGGCCTTTCCTCTTCAATGCTCCCACCCAGAGCTGCGTGAGGCAAAACGAGGCGCACTGCTTGCCCACCTGCACGAACTATACACTGAGCACCTTCAGCTATGAGCGGACCTGCACCAAGTATGTCCTCTGCTATTTTGGTCATCCTGTTCTGAGGGAGTGCCAGGACGGTCTCCAGTACAACTCCAAAACGGATCGCTGCGACTTCCCCCAAAATGTCGACTGTGTGGAGTCCGAGTGCTCCATCTACTACAATGCCTACCAACTGCACTACGTGCCCAGCAAGGTGTCCTGCGATAAGTATTTCCTCTGCGGCAATGGCGTGCCCAGAGAGCAGAGCTGCGCCAAAGGATTGTACTTTAGCACCACATGCAACTGCTGCGTCTTGCCATCAGATTCTGACTGTCAGGTGGGTTATTTTTGGATGCCTTTTCCACAATGAACTCGAAGGTAAACAGTTCCTATGTCCTTGTAGATATCCTACCAGCAGAAAATGGTCCAGCCTTTCTCCCGACAGTCCCCACGGATCGCGGACATGAAGTGCCCCTCTGCGGGCGTCCACTTTTATCCCCACGAGTCGCGCAAGGATGCCTACTACTTTTGTGTGGAGGGCCATGGCCTGACCCTGGACTGCTCTCCTGGTCTGTGGTACGATGCCAAGGTACAGGAGTGTAGAGAACCCAACAATGTAGAACTCTGAGGGAATGCAATGAATAAAATAAAATGAAATTTACTCTCGACAAAAATGGATTTATTTTGGAAAACATTAATTGGCTCCCCAAGCTTTCGTCTTTTGGGTATCATTTTGATGATTATTAGTTCGATCATTGTTAAAATGTAATCTCTAGGAACATAGTTCTCAGTAGCCATTCTAAAAGGGGGTAATCAAAAGCCAGAGATATTTTTCAAAGACAAGTGCAATTTATTTTATTCTGTGCGGGACAATCCTTTAATCCTTAGGCTGCTATGAATTGTGGCTCGCGGCACTCCTCGCGCTTGGCATCGTAGATGAGACCGGGTGTGCAGTCCAAGGTGACACCACGTCCATTCAGGCAGTAGTAGTAGGCATCCTGGCGGCTCTTGTGTGCATAGAAGTGAGTACCCTCGGCAGGGCATACAGTGCCGGCGCTTCGGGGCGGAGCCTTCGCATAGGGCAGGATGTTGCGCTGCAGAGTCTCCACCTGAAAGAGGGCACCGCAAGATATGATATCCTGCCAAGATGGATACGAGAAAGTCCACTCACCGTGCAGTTGACCTTCGAGGGGAAGTCACAGCTCGTGGTCGCGGGATTGTACTGCAGGCCGCGGGTGCAGTTCTGCACCTGTGGAAGACCGTCCACGCAGACAAAGTATTTGTCGCACAACGACTTGCTGGCTATGTAGACAATGTCAGCGGGATTGTTCTGCCTGACGCACAGGTTGTCCACGCAGTCCACAAACTGCGGGTAGTCGCAGCGATCCGTCTGGGCATTGTACTGCAGTCCGTCGGAGCATTGCCGCAGCACGGGTGTGCCATCGAAGCAGAGCACGTACTTGGTGCAGGTGCGATCGTAGCAGAAGGATGAGAGACCCTTGGCGGGACAAACGGGCAAGCAACGGACTTCCTCCACAACCACGCACTGCTGATCTTTGGCATCGAAGTAGTAGCCCTGCGGGCACTCCCGCGGCACCGCCACTTCACCTGCAAAGTCATAGAGTCATAGAAAGGAGAGCAGGTGTCACCAGAGAGAGAGTCACTTACTCATGCACAGGTAGTACTGGCTGCAGTTGCTGATGTGCGGCAAGAACAAATTGCTAACCACACCCGAGCAGATGTTGATGTCGGCTCCAATGGCTCCATAGCTTCCAATCAGGGTGGCCAGGGCCAGCAAGGCGTTCAGGCGGTACATCACTGTTCGTTTGAAGAGCTCGTTAATAATACTTTCCTTGTGCCTCGCATTCCGTACTTACTTGTTGGTTTAGTCTTGCTCTGTCTACTGTGGGGTTGTAGAGACGGTCTCCTCCATTTATAGGTAACCCTTTTTGGCAATCAGCTGCTGGCCATGTCTTTCGTCTTCGTTCACTGCGAATTGCCAATACTTATCAGATGAGGAGGATGCATGATTTCCAGTTGTAATTGGAATCGCTCGCAACTTGTCGCATTCAAATTCGACTCTGACAGATAGCGACAACAACAACAGACAATCTCGAGTATGTTTTTAGTGAGAACTCACATAAAAAGTATTCAGTCGGCACACGAGTAACGGATATGCATAATTATGAAATTTGGTTATCCACTGCCACTGTCATGGGTGTTCCTCCATGGTATTACTCTGTAAGAGGTTCTCAGAGCAATTAGATGGCGTGAATTGCTGCCGAGTGTGCAGCTATGTAACACAAACATAACCATGAGATACGAGTAAAGAAGTTAGTATAGATACTTATCTGATGGTATGGAACTAGTTACGCAATGGTATAGGCATGGGTATGCCATGATCTCCATCGATCAATCACGAACTATGCAGATATCTGTTTCTTGGAACTGTATCTTTGTTTAACAATGTTTAGGCAAAGACAAATTGAGTGCTGAAATGTTTGGGGAAATTAAAATGTAGTTCTCCTGCGGGAGTCGTGTGCCGAGTGGAGTGGATCGATAAGGGAGCTGGCAAGAACTCATTAGGCGACTCTCTGCACGAGCGCAAAACAAGGCGAATAAAAATCGTCCGATTTTGGATTGATATAAATTGCATATTTAGTGGGTGATTAGAAACAGTTGACTTGTGGATCTCTTGCCATCCAGGAGTAAGATGTTCGTTGCCAGAGTCTGGCCACCCATTGTCTCACACCTTTCTGTCCGCAGTGAAGTGGCTAATGTACTTGGGCGCGCTGGTGCTAATGTTCCTGATCGACAATGTGCGGGGCGACGATAACGAAGGCCTGGTGGTGGCTCCCTCGCCCGAGGATGATCGCGAGACTGAGGATGATGAGTTGTCGAAGTATGACATGTACAAAAACACCCAGATAAAGATATGCGCCAACGTTGCCAACGGCGTCCACCTGCCCTATGTCGGCAGCTGCAGCAAGTGGATCGAGTGTGAGGGTGAGTGGAAAGACCCCCTGCTGTGTGGCAGCTGCGATTGATTGGTTTTCTCACTTCCAGATGGGGAAATTAAGGACATGGGGGACTGCCAGGATCGCGACGTTGAATTTGCTTTCGACCCTGTGTTTCAGGTGTGCACCTATGTGAGCAGTGTGCAGTGCCAGCCTACTTGCACCGACTACGAGCTGAGCAGCTACTGCTACGACAACACCTGCTTCAAGTATGTCCTCTGCTACTATGGGCGCCCGGTGCTGAGGGAATGCCACGACGGCCTCCAGTACAACAACGCGACGGATCGCTGCGACTTCCCCGAGTATGTGGACTGTGTGTCCAATGAGTGCTCGGCCAAGGAACAGCCCGAAAACATAATTTACCTGCCCAGCAAAGCCAAGTGCGACAAGTACTTCATCTGCTCCAATGGCCGGCCATGGGAGCAAGAGTGCTCCGCCGGTCTCTACTACAGTCCCGAGTGCAAGTGCTGTGACTATGCCAAGAACGTCAACTGTACCGTAAGTTCTAATCGGAACTGATTGAGTGAGTCTTCATCTGACGAGGTACGTGGCTTATTTATACTTTCAGAATAATGCAGTGGCCCGGAACATCCAGCCCTACTACCGATCGCCTCTGCGCCGCGCGGACATCGATTGCCCGATGGTGGGAGTCCACTTCTATCCTCACAAGTCGCGCTCGGACTCCTACTACTACTGTGTGGATGGCCATGGCCTGACTCTGGACTGTACTCCGGGTCTGTACTTCGACCCGAAGGTTAAGGAGTGCCGAGAGCCAAAGTTTATTGGATCCTAAAAATAAACAAATGCTAGTTTTTCCCCTTCAATTATGTGCTGCTTTACCTTGTGTCTAATGTACCCTGGCGGAGCTTTCAAAGCTCCAAAAGCTTCACAATGGCATCCATTGGCGGTTTGATTTGAAATGCTATCCGCGCATGATCCGTACACTGGGGGAGCGAGTGAGAGAGAGAGCTTGCTTGCTCCATTCATGCCCCAAAATTTGTGTGGTGCTTTTGCAAAAACAAAATGAATGAACAAAAATTAAGTCTCTCAGCAGCAGAGTCTCTTCTCTCGTGGCTCGTGAAAAGTGAAAACGAAATGCTTCTTGGCTGGCTGCTGCACTCAGAGGCAGCACAGTCGGCTGCGAGTCCTACGGCAGCGCGCGCTTCTAATTCGAACAACGGGAGGCGCGACCAGAGCAGAGCAGAGCAGAGCAGACCAGGCCAGGCCACAAGAGCCTTAAGAAGTACATTTATTTCGTGGAGTGGAGAGTGTCAGCAGAAGAGCTTGCAATTGAATACAAAAGTTGCAAGTCGCGTGAGTGTCCCCATCTCTGTCTCTGTATCTGTCTGTCAGTCTGTCTGTCTTTCTGGCTTTCTGTCTATCTGTCTATCTGTGTGTGTGTGTGAGTGAAGAGCATTTTCAAGAGGATATCCATTGCGAGGGTGTGCGTGTGTGTATCGTGTCGGGTCAGTTGAGCGTTCAAGGACTTTTTCCAGTGCTGCGCCAACAACAAAAGCACCAACAATATGGGTGCAATATTAGCAACAAAAACAACAACAACAACAACAAAAATAGCAGCAACAGCAACAACGAACGTGACAGAAACGTGCCCATAGGAAAAGGCATTGAAAAGCTCCAAAGAAAATATTCAAGTATATCCGAGAAATATTTCAAGAAAATATTGCAGGTAAAAAAGCGAGCCAACAAATGGCTGACGGATTGACATGCACTTGAAAGGGACCCCCCTTAGCATACAGGCACAGGCACACATATCCCCAATACAGTTGCACAAACAAAAACAGCTTCACCTACACCAATACCTATCCATACATATGCCATTCTCCCACCCCTTGACAATTCCATTGCATTTGCTATCATTGCTCATACGCAGCGAGTGTCATCAAGTGGGCAGAGATTTTGTTCGTTTTTGTGGCTCTTATAGAGGAGACACAGCTACAGACAGACGGACAGCCCGTCAGCCAGTCCTCACTCAGTCCATATTCATCTACCTTTAGCCACTCCAACCACGTCCCGAACCACTTCCCACACAGTTCCACCTCCCCTAGAGCAATTTGCCTTTGCAAAGTCACTCGAATGGGACAAAATTCACTTCCCGCCAACGAGAAATCGCATAAAAAGAGCGAAAAGTAAAAGGCAGGAACAGCACAGCACAGCACAGCACACAGAACACAGAACAACACAAAGGTTAATGGAAAAAAACAAACCGTTCAAGTGAGAGTAAACGAGGGGGTTGCTGTTGTTGGTTGTCGTTGTCCGCAGGGAGGGATGGGATGTGCACACGATTTAAAGTTTACAACTTCTGTTTTGTGTTGGCCGTCTTTTTGTGGAGCAGCTTTAGGTATCATGGGAAAAGGATTTAAGCGTCAGACATTCGATTTGGAATGTGCTTGGCGTTGCTCTTACTCATCCAAGAACTTTTCACTGTCTAGAAATTCCACACAATAAATATTTGCAACAATTTTAATATAAATACACATTCTCGTATTATACCCATTCACGATTATCTTTATCACTGCGTGGCGGCTGCTCGCTTAATTTCAATTTCCGCAATGCTTTGAAATGGTTTTCTGGCATCTTGCCCAACAGCAGACGCCTCTCGAGCCACAAGAGTCCTCTATGACCGAACGACGAGTCGTTCCGCGGTGTAGCGGTTAACTTTTTGAACCACTATTTGAAAGTTTAATCTACATTTTTCAGCATTTAATTTCTTTTCAAATTGTTGTTTCACTTTCAGGTTTCGAGGTAACTTTTCGGACCGCCCAAAATAATTAAATATTTAAATTTAAAGGGAACTATAAGCTAAATCTGTGGTGAAGGAAAACTTTTAAAAAATTCAATCAGTTTCATGGACATTAAGCCACATTTTCTCAATGAAAAACAGAACAGTTGATCCTCATACACAGGCTCAATCAATAATACGCCAATGAACTCAAATAGTTTTGGCATAAAAGAGTTGAAATGTCAAGAACATAACTATGTTTCTATAAGTGGACTTTGCTCAAATTATTAGAATTTTAAAAATAAATTAAAATTGATTTTTGAATTGCGCTCAAAAAAGTTATTTTCATCTGTTTCCGCCCGGGATCGAACCGGGGGCCTTCTGCGTGTTAGGCAGATGTGATAACCGCTACACCACGGAAACAGTTGAAACTATTGCCCCCAAAAGGTCAACTTGAGGACGCCGCCTCGGGGCCGCCCTGCTGGCGATGGGCCAGGAAAAGGAAACTGGTTCAGTGAATAAAATCAAAGTCTATTTAAAGTTTTATGTTGTGTGAATGTTCACTCAATGATTGTTCAGTTTGGTCATTGTTGAGTGTGCGTGGGGAAGGGGCAGGGAGAAGGCAGCGGTGATAAAATATATATTAATGCGTAGCGAGGTGTGGTCAAGCTGCTGAGATAGTGATTGATACGACTACAGTGGGTTTAGGTATAAACAGCAACAATTTGTATGGTAGTTCTGTTTCATGCCAAACAATGGTTCTTTGTCGGGCACCCATTCTATGAAAGTCCATCTATCTATGTACAGTCACACTTGGGTTGGCTGCCATTGAGTGGCCCCCTCTTATGTACACAATGTCAATGTCCGAGTTGAGTTGCTTCGAGTTCCGCACGATTCTTAACCAAATCGAGCTGAACTTTCGCCCCGCTAGACAACAAAACTAAGTTGTAATCATGCGCCAACGTAAGGCAGGGAGGGGTATTTATATAGCTCTAAGGAGAGTACAAATCAAGCGAACAAAAATCATTGAACCCGGGACCCGGAGAAGGACATGCACCCACCCAAAATACAGAAACAGATAGAAATGTCAGTGGCGCCAGGCAAGAAACAAGAACCGAAATGAACCTATCAAAAGGTTGTCAAAATGTCTCTTTTAAATATGTTTATTTTATTGCCCTCTGACTCGTGCTTGGGTATTTATTTATTTGCACTCTGCTCTGCTCTCCACTCACTCCCGTCTCTGCTGCAGCATTTTATTGTATAATTTCTCTCGAAAACTCTCCCAGGACCTCCCATTCTCCTCCTTCAAGACGTTGACAGGCATTGAACTTTGAACCTTTCCACCAAAATGAACAGGAAAGTTCCCACAGTAAAATTTGCTTTATGGTGCGGGGACTTTTATGGTGTTCTCGGACCACAGTGCCTACGGAACATGTGCTCGTGCATATCTGTGGATGTGTACATATGTACTTGTGCCTCGTTTGTTGGGCTCTGTGTCTGTGGAATTATTTTAAAAATTCATTATTTTTGTGTCGCCGTTTAAGTACGATGATTTCTGCTGTTGTCATCGTTGATTGACTAATACCACAGCGGCACTGCCACAGGAACCACACACACGCACACACAGAGGACAACCCCCCGACGGCTCGGTTCAACGAACAGCTAAGCGACCCCGGAGTGGGATGCTAACTGAACCTGGGAACCAAACTGAACTAAACTGAAAGTTGGTCCAAAAGCGAAAGGGGAACGGCAACCAAGGAACAATCGAAGCAATCCTCATAATCCATCTTCGAATAGTTTGTCAACCTGAGGTTCGTTTTTCTTTCTTTCGCTTCGCTGAACCTCTCCTCTCCACCGTGCATCGCTCCTTTAGGGGGTTTGCATGCTCCCCAAATTCCATCCCGATTCGAGTCCCCACACACAGAGTCTGTGTGTTTTGGCGCGCTGAGGCTTTTGTGTCTGTGGCTGTTGTTGGTGGTAGTGGTTTGGCTGCTGCTGCTGCTGCTGCCAATGACACGGGAAGTGAAAGCGGCCAATGAATGTTTTAGCCGTATATTTTGGGGCGAGTTCCTTGACCAGGCAGCCCAAGCAGCCTTTGTTCCTTGTTGCACCTTTAAAAAGGGGAAGCTTAGCGGGGATTCAAGCTCCAGGCACAAAGAGGAAATGTCAGACGTGAGAGAGAGAGTGTTCGGCAGACAAGGGAGTGTGCAGAGTGCAGGCACCATAAAATACGATGAGCACGTTTCCTGTTTTAGCATTTGTCGTGGGGGAAGTGTAGCTTGCGGAGGACCCTCTTCCGTCTGGCAGACACAAAGCCAAATGGACTCAGATGCGCTTTGTGTGCTGGAAAGGGTTTCGCTTCCTCCGCACCGCAGCGTGAACTTCAAATAAGTTTGCAGCACTCAATGCCAACTGTCGGTCTGTCCCTGTCGTTCCAACATTTATTCCTCTTAATCCCATAAACGATAAAAGAAATAAAAGATTAAACACTCCCCCTGACGAGGTCTCTGAGAGTCTCTGCTGCTCTGCTAACACTGAGAAAAACATGAGACAAACCTAAATTATTTTTTTGTTAATTTCAGTTTCTTTCTTTGCAGTTGAATCCTTCCGCCCGAGCAGCTACACTTAATTAAACTGCTCCATTTGCTCTTCCTGCTCGTGGACATGCACTTCTGGATAGACAAACGCTCGCAGCAGTGCGGCTTCGGACGCTCTCGTGTGGCTGCCTCGCTCTCCCATGCCGGGAGCGGGCTCAGTTACGGCCATCCGCCCAGGCGAGCCAAGTCCTCGAGCTGCAGCACCATGCCACCCGTGCATAGATCCCTGCCACAGACGCCCTATGACTGCCATCAGCCGGGCACCAGTCGCCAGTCCCAGTCCCAGTCCCAGACACAATCACATTCACAGTCCCATTCCCACTCCCAGTATGTGAACAACAATTCACTGCATGGCCAGCAGCAACAGCAGCAGATGATGCAGCAACATTCCACCAACAACAACAATGTGAACAGCAGCCACTTGGCTGCTGGCACTGGAACTCCAACTGCCAGCAACAACATGTAATGTACCAAGCATAGAGTATATCTGAGCTAACCTTTCCCTGAGTAACATTTTAGCAGTATAGACTTTCGATGGGACGCAGCAGGCAACAGTCTGTGGTGGTTTCTTGAGCGCTTCCATATGCAATTATAATTTTCAGAAAATGCACCTTGCCTCATACGAAAGTATGATTAGTATTATCTTCAAGTATATCTATTCTATCACCACGAATCCAAAATACTGTGAAAGATGGTAAAGTTGTCTTTCAAACTCAATTTATTTGTGGAAATCCGCGAAGCAGAATCTGTTTTTTAATTTATAAAAGTGTTCAATCAATGTTTTTGAGTTAAAAAAAAAATGTTTTGGGGGTAAGTATACTGCAAATTCGAAGTATGAGGAAGTGATCTAGTCACCGAGGCATAAAACTTAATTTTTGTCTCTAGGAAGCCTCTAGGAAGTTGCCTTGCAGCAAAGACTGAGTTTTAATGCAATTGTAAATTGTTCTTAAGGTGCATAACCAAATCCTCAAATCGGACTGCGATATTATTATATCGGTATGCTTTAAAATCTAAAAGGAGATTTTATGTTAGAAAAACATTTACTCAAGACGATTATTCGGCAGCAATCAAGATCGTGTCTGACGGCATATATTAAATATATATTAAATATAACTAAATGGTTAAATTTTTTAAATATTCTCTTTCTTTCTGTTCACCATCTGAAGCTCGAACAACAACGCGAGTGGCACGGCGTCTGCGGCGGCGGTGCTCACAGGAAGTGGAACCATTGTGCCACTGGTGGCGCGTAGCTCGCGCTACCATCCCAGGACACAGCAGCCAACGCAGCACCAGTACAGCTATCACCATCCACAGTTTGGGAACATGGTGCCTGTCAGACACCACGATACACAGCAGCAGCAGCAGCAATCACAATTGCAACAGTTGCAACATTCCGGCGTCTATGCGTGAGTACCCCCAGACAGTCCCAGACTAATCTTTTCCTGATTATAACCGATCCTCCTCCTACCCAGCGATGATGCATACAGCGCCTATCACCACAATCCCCATCAGCAGCAGCAGCTGCAACAGCAGCAGCAGCAGCAGCATCATCATCATCAGCACAGCAGCAGTCACGCCCACAGTCATCGACAAGCGAGCGCCTATGCAACGCCACGTCGCCACAATTCCAGCAGCAGCATGAGGCAGCCAGCAGCTAGCGCAACATCCGTCATGGCAGCAGCACCAGTGGCCACTGCTGCCGCAACTTCCGCCCAGACGACACACACCAACCAGTTGCAGCAGCAGCATCACGCGCTCCTGCAGCACGCAGACTCCCAGCTGCTGCCCAGCCACCTGAAGTGCGGCATGTGCGCCTCCCTGGTGTTGGCGTCCGTCTTCGTGGCCGGCACCAAGTTCTACTTCGATCACCAGGGCACTGGTCTGGAGGTGCTCATCTTCTGCGCCTTCTCGGCCACCTTCTTCCTGGCCGCCTGCATGGTCAGCCTCTGCCGCATACCCAAGGGACTGCTGTCGAACCGTGGCGGGGCCAGAGCCACTGTGTGCCATAGTCGCGGGGTTAACGCTGCTATGCCCGGAGCAAGTGCATCGGCAGCAGCTAGCTGCCTGCTGGAGATGAGCGATGTGCGGTATCTGGAGGAGCGCCAGGTGACCACTGGGAGTGCGGCGACTGCCGGTCCGCCGCCCTACCATATAGCGATCCTCCTGCCGGAGCAGACGGCCGCGATGGGTAAGCAGATGCCGATGGATGAGTCGCCGCCGCCGTCCTACGACAAGATTCTAGTGTAGGCCTCGGGTATCTAGGGAAGGCTTTCGATGTCAGAGAAAGGAACCCAGAGCCCTGTAGTCCTGTAGTCCTGGAACCCTGAAACACCCACACATACCACACCCAATGCCAAGTACTTTTGCTCAGTATTTTTCTAAAAAGTCCCCTTTATATAAACATATACAGATGCATATACACATATACTATATCAGATATACACATATACTTATTTATGGATATGTACTTTTAAGCTCCGACTAATATTTTTACACTTTGACACTTTCTAAGTCCCGTGCCCCCAACCCCCAAACCGACCCAAACACACGATCTTTCGACCCAAAGATGTCTTCTTCTACTGTCATTTTTGTTCTGTGATATGCTCAAGAGAAAGAGATCGAAGAGATCAAAGTACCACACACATATACATATAAATATAAATATATAGCCACGAAACACGAAACACGAAACAAGCAACCAAAGCAACAAACCAAAGCAACGACAAAAGAAATTAGAAATACTCGTAGCAGGTGCCGTAGATACTTACACATCAAGCAGCAGCCGCAGCAGCAGTATTAGTAGGATTTTAAGTAATTAATTAACCAATCACTTATCAAATATGGGATTAGTGTGCAATATGCAGTACATTAATAAATAAACGATAAAGATTATCAATTAAAAAATCGAATTTTGAAATTGCATGCCGTGGCGCCACCTGGTGTTCATGCACATGAGCCCTGTCATGTGGCTGGGGTGTGGTGAACTTCACGATTTGAATTTGTTGTGGTGAACTGACCGATTTGAAAGTATGTTTTGAATCCACTTATCTTTTTGTCCATTTCCTTTGCAAAAAAAGTCATTGGACGGCCTTGACACAGATTTATGTGCGATAAAGAGACATCGATTGGCAAAATTTTTTGCCAGATAAGAAGTACTTACAAGAGCAGTGATAGGAGAGACATCCAACGACCTTGAACATGTGTCATAAAAGGCCTAGACATTTGGCAGCACTCCATCACAAGTTCCAAGCAAGTTCAATATGTTTACCAAAGTGCCAGCTGTGCTCTGCCTTCTGCTCCTGGCTGGAGCTCTGACTGTGAGTCGGGGAGAGGAGTTTCCGCAGTGCGTGAACGTGGAGCCCGAAACCTTTGTGATGGCCGTCGAAGACTGCGCCTCGTACATCTACTGCAATGGGGAGGACTCCTTCAGGGACAGCTGTCCGGAACACACCTACTTCGACGACAAGGCCCAGGAGTGTGCCTTCGACGATGCAGGATTCTGTCTCAGGGAAGCTCCCTCTGGCATGGCGGAGACTCTGCAGCCAGCAGAGAGTGCTCCAGAGCAGGAGCACCCCTCAACTACTGGTGCACCCGAGACTGTTCCTTCGACTGAGGCACCTGCCTCTTCTGTACCTGTGGGACGCCCACACTGTGACGCCTCCAGCGACAGCTTCCACCCCCATCCGCAGCGGTGCGAGTACTACTACCGCTGCCTCAGCGGCTATCTGACAATTGTGCGATGTCCCTACAAGTACGGATGGGACTCTCGCAAGCAGCAGTGCCAGCCCCTGTCGGAGGCTCAGTGCTACAGCTTATAGATTTATGGACGCTAAGGGTAGGGCTAGGGATAGTTTATTTTGTGGTATTTGCAGCCTCCAAGAAGAGGAGGAGGCGCTGCTAACCCGCTGCTAAATAGAGCAGCGCACAGATGACAATAATAAATAAGTATTTGTGGCATTTTAATGAATTGAAAAAGTGCATAATGAAGGTGCTGGCTGGGTGCTGGGTTGGCTGCTCACTCTGCACACCTTCCACGTCTCCATATGGCGATTCCATTTGTATTTGTCAGGCATAATTCAAATCCACTTCGCAGGTACGAAATGTATTTTCGTACCCGCACCGATCGCAACACGGGAGATGGAGAGGGGACTAGAGGCGGTGTCGTCTGCTGTCGCCGCTTCCACATTTTATTGCAAATTAATAATGCACACGAGGCTGAGGCGTCATGTTGTTGCTGCTGCTGCTGGTTCGGGGCATGTCAATTGTGTCTAGAGGAGAACTGGCCACAGCTCCTGCCTCGGATGTGGTTGTGGATGGGGCACTCGCACGATGATGATTTCCAACCAGCAAAAGTTTTGATTAACTAACTGCTGGGGGCAGCCAATTAATTTGGCCAAGAGGCGCGATCGCGAGTACAAAACTGCGGAGATTTCTCTTTTCTCTGGCGCTGTCTCCTCATTAATTAAAGAACATGGAATCGGGCGACAAACTGCGAAAAACGACAGCGAACCAGAGAGGAGAGCCACTCGGATTCAAATTCAAATGGACTAAACAAATGGCATAGCACACAGCCGCAGAAGAGGAACGGCAACAGCAATAGAAACAGCAACAATAACAAGCAGGCATTGCAAAGGCAAAAGCCAGAGAAGAGCCAAAGCCAAAGCCAGAGGAAAAAAAATGGTGAAGAGATGGACATTCGAAAAATAGAAAATCTCCAACTAAAACCGAAAGAATTGAAACATTTTCGGATCTTTTCATTTCAGATGCGAGCAGCAAACGGTTAACAAAGGTGCACAGCGCAGCGGGTGACAGACTTGTAGCCGAATCGGAATCGGAAAAAGGGAACAATTCGTAGCGGGCGCGAAAAGTGTCGTCGCCACAGGGCGACAAAAATGTGAAGGACTCCTTCGGTGAAATAGAACGAACAAAATAATTGATACAAATCAATTGTGCAACCAGAACAAGAACTGGCAAAGAAGAACCTTTGGAAAAGAGTGTCGAAAGTATTTTCAAAGAGTATTTCGGAATATTAAGAAACCAAACGACCGACGGGCAATAAAAAGAGACACACACTAAATAAAATAAAACGATGAGTAACACTTCATTTGATAGCTGCCACGAGTAGCACATAAAACTCAACCTGTGAAGAGGATCTGCGCAAATATCGGAGAAGGGTTCCTTGGACCTAGGCCAGGGCAGAGCGCTCTATTATTAGCCATCCCCCAGAGGCAGTGCTGGGCTGCTGCTGGATTACGCGTGAATCACGCTAACACTAACACACACACTCACACACATGTCACGTGTATATGTATGTGCGAGTTCTATAATGAAATTTGAATATCCAACAGTAAAAAGTGGACAAAATGTATGTTCATGGAACAAATGAAAGTTAAAGAACAACAAAATGAGCAAAATGAGCAAAATGAGCTTTGGAATGTGTCCTCTTTCGCTTGAATGTTGTTCATTTTGGTTGCTGGTTGGAGGCGGATGAGTGATTATGTGTAAAATATTACGCATCAACAGAACTAAAAGCTGAGACAGCGTTGGAGAGATCTGAAGTGATCGAAGCGAGTCCGTGCGATGAGGTGAGGTGGAATGAACAAATCGCTGACGATGGCGGAGACAAAAGGCAGCCAAGGCACTTGGACAACAAATCAAAATAGACAGCCTGGCGAGAGCGTTTAGCACAGATCTTTATTTTTTGGATGGCTATTTAAAAACTACAACAGCAGTAGCAGAATCAGCAGAATCAGCAGAATCAGCAGAATCACCAGAATCAGAACTGCGCCGAAAAGGCTAGGAAAAACTAATTTCGGAAAATCAAGTAAAAACTGAGCGAAATACCAAAGAGTTACGGAAAAAGAAGGCTGCCTTCTGCCTTCTGCCTTCTGCCACGACACTTTCTTGTGTGAACGAGCGCCAAAAAGGCCGCACTGTCGCACCACCACCAACACCCCCTTTTGACAGCGGGCCCCACCCAGCGAACCAGCAACCAGCGAACCAGCGAACCAGCAGCCCAGCCATTGTGCCCCACCAGGCATCAGGCATCAGGCGTCAGGCAACCTCCACAGCATCCATCGTCTCTCAATACTCGTAGAGCAGTGCTTAGATGCGATTCAGTCTCATGTGCACACATAATGGAATGAAGAAAATTCCGTCCGTCTACAGCAACAGCAACAGCCAGAGCAGCAGAAACAAACACCAACATCAGCCAGCCAGCCACAATTGCATGCTGGGCTGGCAGAGATGTGGACACCAATACGGACACAGACTCGGACACGGACTTGTCACTTTGGGTTGTTTTTCGGCACGGAGGTGGGGGGCCTCCAATGGATTGCAGTGCAGCCAGCATAGACCGAGGCAAAGAGATCTTCTTATAAATAGCCCTCGGACAAAAGTCTGATGAGATCTGATTGTGTAGTGGCCACTGCAGCCCCCTTTCCCCATCCCCATCCCAGCTAGCATACCCAGAACAATCCGAACAATGGAAATTGGCAAATTTATAGTGCACCCAGAAACCCACAAAAGCAACAACCAAGCAACCAGCCAACCACCACAACCAGAGCTGTCCCAGGCTAGGCCAGGCCAGGCCAGGATAGCCAAGAGAACTTATTTTATTTAAATAAATTTAATTTAATTGCCAGCAAGCAAAACACGAAATAATCTCTGATGTACAGTGTGTGTGTGTGTGTGTGTGTGTGTGTGTGGTGAGTGGTGTGTGTGTGCGTGTGGGTTTTTATTGTTGTAATTTAGATTCGTCAACTGTGCGACGCGAAGCGACACACTCTCTCTCTCTCTCTCTCTCTATCCTCCGATGGCATCCGTGATGCCTGGGTGATTGTTTTCTTGATGCCCAACTATGCGCTGACAGATATAAATTGCAGGGAATATTTATATTCATATCCATCTAAGAGATAAATGCCCAGGCAACCTTTTAGCCAACCTTCCCACAGCAACATGGTTCGGCTTCTGCTCCTGCTCCGGTCGTTGGCAAATGAAATGGAAAAGGATTATCTCGAATTATCTATCCATCCATAGATAGATATGGCCTGATATCAAGGTACACAATCACTCGAATCCCCTTGGCATGCCGCGGCGTATGAGTAATAAGCCAACTGCTACGACATACATAGTACGTATACGCCGCGTGGTGTTCGGGTCTATTAAAAAGCAACGAAATAAAACGACACGAAAAGTGT
Organism: Drosophila guanche; assembly: GCF_900245975.1. Classification (NCBI taxonomy): domain Eukaryota; kingdom Metazoa; phylum Arthropoda; class Insecta; order Diptera; family Drosophilidae; genus Drosophila; species Drosophila guanche. The sequence goes on along the minus strand of NW_022995744.1, from coordinate 4,032,571 downwards.
GTGACAAAATGTTCAATAAATAAACAAGCCAAAAGGCAAACAAACAAACAAATTATGAGAGGCGAGAAAACAAAAACTGAGTGAAAATTGAGTGGGCAACGAGGAGCAGTGGGGCAGATTGCCCCTCATCAGGAATACATTATGAATGAAAGAGTAATTGCTATACATTAGAGTCTAATGAATGAATTTTCCCTCCCCTTCCACCCCTCCTGCAGCGCACCTACACATATGTGATCCACACCAGATGAATTATGGAACATGTAAATACCACAAATGCAAGACTGCAGCACCAACAGCAACAGCAACAGCAACATCAGCAGCATCTTCAACTGCAGCAGCATCAGTTCGAGCAGCATCAACAACACAATGATAACCAACAGCAGTTCTGCCTCAGGTGGCACAATCATCAGGTATGACAGATGTCCTAAAGGATTAGGCTAGAGGTTTCCAGGCTATTCAAATAGATTCCATTTAGTCAGAGCCTCAAGGTAGAGGGAAACTGCAAAAAAATAAATGACTCTATCTATGAGCAATGCCATCGAAATGCCTCTCCCTCCCTCTCTCTCTCTCTCTCTCTCTCTCTCTGCAGTATTATCTGGGGGCTTAGCGTCGCTCATAAAAACTGGACTGGACATCGTTCGGTATGGTCTGGTCGGGCGAACGAAATGTCACCCCGTCTATATATAGCGGAACCATCCATCCAAAACACACACCATACCACACCACACCACGATCCACATACAGATTCACACATAGTTTTCCGCATTTTCATATAGTGACAATTTTGTGTTGTCGATGTTTACTACAGCCACTCGTACTCGTACAGCAGGCAGCCCCAAAGGCTGTCCAAAATAGCAGCTGGGGCAGAGGGAGGAGTGGGGTGAGATGAGATGAGGGCCGGTGCGGAGAAAATGTCAAATAAATGAAAAGCTTCGCTACAATTGCCAAAATCCAAAGAATTTGCAGCGAGCGTAAATCTAAAAGTTGGACAGAAGAGCAGAACTGCATCGAATGCAGATCCACTATCCCTGGGAAAGAGTCTCTGTCTGCCCTGCCCCGTCCTGTCCTGTCCTGCCCTGCCCTGTCCTGGCCTGGCCTGGGCAAGTTTATTTTTATGATCTTGTGACCCAGATGCTCTCCATCTCTCACACACAGATTCTCTCCTATGATCTCTTCTTTCCAGACCAGTTTGCTGAGCACTCTGCCCGTGCTGCTGGACCAGTCGCAGCTGACGGATGTGACCATCTCGGCGGAGGGACGGCAGCTGCGTGCCCACCGGGTGGTGCTGAGTGCCTGCAGTAGCTTCTTCATGGAGATATTCCGGGCCCTGGAGGCGAGCAATCACCCGGTGATCATCATACCCGGAGCCAGCTTCGGGGCCATTGTGTCGCTGCTCACGTTCATGTACTCCGGAGAGGTGAACGTGTACGAGGAGCAGATACCGATGCTCCTCAATCTTGCAGAGACACTCGGCATCAAGGGACTGGCGGATGTCCAGAACAACAATGTGAGTGCTGCGCTTCCTAATCTAATTCCGAATCCTTCTACTTACCTTGACTTTACCCTCCGGCAGCTTCCCAAGACGGCAAAGGGCGGAGCCCACTCTTATATGGAGCCTCCGCACGAAAAGTCCTCGGAGTTCGAGCTTCATGGCACACCCTCGCCGGCTCCAACCCCCACACACACGCCCACACCCACATCCACCTCCACTCCGAGTCTGCCGCTGCCGCAGCATGCCAGTCCCGCTCTGAGCACTCCGCTGCTGGCCAACAAACTGGGATCGGTGGGTCCAGTGGCAGGTCCCATGATCGCCACCACCTCACCGTTGGAGAACCTCTTCAAGTCGCTGCAGTTCTATCCGAGCCTGCTGCCGCAGCCACTGAACTTTTCGCAGACGGCACTGAACAAGACAACGGAGCTGCTGGCCAAGTACCAGCAGCAGTGCCAGCTGTACCAGAGCGGTTTGCAGGAGGAGGACGACTGCTTCGGCGCCAAGCGGCTGAAGGGTGACAGTCCGCCGAAGGAAGTCAAGCGGCAGGACAAGATGGGGAAGAGCCTCAGGAACTCCGCCAGCAACAGCAACAAGAGCCCCACAGAGTGCTCGGTGCCCAATCCCATTGTGGCCACCTCACCCATCACCCTGGCGCCCCCGGCCATGGCGCACTTTTCGCCCCAGTTGCCGGTGGTCAAGTGCTCCTCCGCCAGCTACTCGAATCCCCTAACTCCCAACCAGATGTACAACACCAAGCCTCCGCTCTACAGTTGCGCTGTCACGCCCACCGCCGCCCAGCAGGCGGCCCAAATGCACCACAGCCAGGCAGTCGCCTCCTCGCCCTACATCTCGGCGGAGGACCACGCCAAGCTGCAGCTTCACATCGAGCAGTATCAGCGGGAGGCGGCCGCTGCCGCAGCCGCAGCAGCTACAGCCGGTGGCATGGCTCTGGTCAGCGCCAAGTCGGAGCCGAATCTACTCTCCCTGAGCGCCGATCGCGAGAAGCAGCTGACCTCCGCCCCCATCAAGCCGCCGTCCAACTCCAAGCTCTACGCCACCTGCTTCATCTGCCACAAGCAGCTTAGCAACCAATACAATCTGCGTGTGCACCTCGAGACCCATCAGAATGTGCGGTAAGTAAATGATGGGGAAATGAGTGCAAGAAATTCGAAAGGAAGTTAGTGGGAGGTTGGATTGTATATTGTAGATATGGGAGGAGTGCAACGACGAGCAGTATGTACTTGTGTTTATTCCACTTCAACGATTTTCACGAGCTGTACAGAGAGAGGGAATCATAACGGCGAGCGACCAGTTGCAGCGAGCGGTAACAGCAAGCGGTAACGCCCTAACATTATGTTAACAACATGTTAAAATGCAGAAGACTGCTGTTGCTCTGACAAAGAATGATCTTGAGAGAAATGTAGAAGGAAAATATCCATGCTACCTTCCCCTCTCTATTCCAGTTTGGACTTTTTGCTATACATATGTCTGATCCTTTAGAAAGGATCTTGAACATCATTCAAGGAATGATTTACGATTTAGTCTTCATTAATCCACAGGTACGCCTGCAATGTCTGCTCACATGTGTCCCGCAGCAAGGACGCTCTGCGGAAGCACGTCAGCTACCGCCATCCTGGAGCGCCCTCGCCCTGCGAAAACGAGGCGCGACGCAAGCGTGTTGCTAAGCTGTCAACTGGCACGACCACTCCCACGCCCAGCCACACGATGACCAGCGGCGATATTTTGGGAAGTGCAGGACAGGGACAAAGCCCGAGAGAAACTGTGTCCAGTCCGTACCTCTTTCTACCCAATCAGTTTCAGATGGCGGCAGCTGCAGCTGCCGTGGCTGAATCCTCTTCAAATGCTGGACCCTCCTCGGATTTGGCTCAAGAGGCGCCGCCAGACATCAAAAGCGAACGGGAGACGGCCGTGGCGAGCAATGGAGAGCCGGGATGTGGCGATACGAGTGCGGTGGCGGGCACTTAGCTCTTGGTGGTGAAAATGTTTTCTAATTTCGAATGTTGAACGGCTGAAAATGCTGAGATGCACAAATGCACAGACACAAACACACTGACACTGGAAACACCCACACACACACATGCATATACATATGGAACTCTTTATCCCCCACCAACAAACAAAAAAGCAACAAAAACCAACGTCTTAGACCCGGCTGTGATACTTAGCGCAATTCGTTTTTTCGTCTTCTATACACACACACAAACACACACGCACGCCCGCACACACATACATACACTCTTTAATTTATTTATTATTATTTATTCTTTTAGGCCAAATCTTTATTTTGTTGAGCTTACAGCGAGCCACCAGCGGGGCTCTCAAATTATAGAACTTTACGTTACCTTTCACTTTTGCTCTCTCTCCCTCCCTTACGCTCACGTACATGAACACACTCTCGCACCTACACATTCTAGTAAATTAAGTGAAGTTTTTTATAAATATTGTAATTATACACCAAGAAACACACACACACACACACACACACACACGCACACGCACACGCACACGCACAAACACTTGCACACAAAAAGACAAGGCAAAGGACCTACTAAACCAAATCAGAATAAAATGAAAGAATAAATTTATAAGAAGCCAAAAGATGAAGACGTGTGTGTGTTTATAGGCTATAGACCATATAGAAGCTGATCCGATTCCAAACCAGGATGGGTCCCCAGAGAGTACAACGGGTTATGCAAAAACTAGTATACTTCATTTCATAATACAATAATTTATGTACGCTGGCGTACTTTACATAATTAATCCTTGTGTTTCTTTTAATTGTAGTACAAAAGGAAGTTGTTCAAAAGAGAAAACAAAATCGAAAGACGCTGAACGGTTGAGGCAAAACAGATCTGAATCAATGATATGATGATTAGCAAACACTTTGGGCTTAAATTTAAAGACGACACGACAAATGAGGGTGGGTAGTTGCAGGGACATAAATAGCTAAACGTAAACTGTTGCACTGAAATGAAATGAAGCCAAGGGGGCACTAGTGGCACTGCCCCATGGATAAGTATAAAAATATGCTTGGCTTGGCTTGGCTCTCCCGCTTAGCGCTCAGAGGGTGATCTAAATAGTTTCCACGTGCCACACTTTGACGTTGCAGTCTTGGCCAGTTGAGATCACAGTGTTGTTGTCCAGCCAGACCAAGCGAGTGATCTGCGACTGCGGATGGGCATCTAAAGAGGAACAATACAAAATTATAGGAATGCCGCCTTGGTAAATTTGTTGCCGGGACTCACTCTTGATGATGGTGTGCTTGGCTGGGTTGGTCACAGACCAAATGATGATGGTGGTGTCCAAGGAGCCACTGGCCACCAGCAGCGAGTTGGGCGACCAGGCCACCGTATTGACACGAGCACTGTGGAAGCCCCATTCCTTGTTGTGAGCAGGCTAAAGGCGAAACGATCAAAACCATCAGTAAATTCAGCATCAGACGCCTCTGACTACCAATCCTCACCTTGTATTCCTCGACCGAGTAGAGCACCACCTTGCGATGGGCATCGCAGGCCACCAAATACTTCAGATCTGGGGAGTAGGATACATCCGTGACTGCGCCCAGGTGGTCCAACTCAGCCTTCAGCTCGAGGGCACCGTCCTTCAGGCTGTAGATGCGCAGCTTCTGATCATCGCCGCCGACAGCCACATCGGAGGTTTCAGAGTTGACGGCAATGGAGCTGGCCTCGTACTTGATGGGCAGCGAGAAGATCTTCTTCTGGTCCTGCACCAGAGTCAGCTCCTTGACGCAAGCCAGGGCAACGATGTTCTCGTTTCGCAAGATGGCCAGTCCGCGCGGCTGGCAGTTGAGTTTCACCACGTAGTCCGTGTATGAGTTGCCCTCCACACTGAACTGGCGCAGGCTGTCGTCGATGCCGCAGGTGTAGACAAAGTCTCCCCAAGCAGCGATGCCGTTGATCTGGTTGCCGTGTCCGGTACCCGTGATGCGGTCGTTGACACCACTGCCAGAGTTCCAGTTGGTCACGACACCGTCGTGGCTGCCCGTGTAGATGGTGCTGCGGTCGTCGCTCAGGCCCAGCACAGTGATGGGTTTGTTGTGGCCCTTGACCACTCGAAGAGGCTTGCTGGGATCCTCCGCGTTGAGGTAGGTGATTACGCCCGACAACGACACAGTTATCAGGTTGTCCCCCTGCCACAGGCAGCTCACCTGCTGATCATCCACAGTCGCGCCCATCACAAACTCGCTGATCAGTTCGCGGGACTCCACCTGCCAGAGGCGACACGTCTTGTCACCGGAGCAGGTGAGCAGTTGCGTGCCGTCCGGCTTCCAGGCCAAGGCGTATACTCCGCCCTTGTGAGCGGGCGATCCAAATTCGCCTACCAGCTCGGAGCTGGTGCCGTCGTAGATAAAGACTTTGCCGTCGAAGCCGGCCGAGGCAAAGAATTTGCCATCGGGCGAGTAGCGAACCGCCTGGACAAACCGAGAGTGGTCCTGCTTTGTCATCTTGAACTTGAACGGAGGTCCCTCGAACACGGCCACCGTGTTGTCTTCGCTGCCTGTGTTTCGAAGAGATTTTTAAATTACTAGTTGCAATTTCTATCTGATGTTGTTTCTACCAACCAGTTACGATGCGGAACGGCCTCGCCGGCCTAAAGTCTGCCGAATTGATGGACTTGGACTGGCCACTGATCTCACCCACCGATGTGCCCGTCTCCGACATAAAGACATGGCCGAAACGTTCACGTCCCTCACCGACGGCCACAATGCGTTGGTTGTCTGGCGACCAGCTGATGTCCTTGATGGGTCCTGCTATCGGCTGGAACTCATTCTTCAGCAAATGCTCCTTGTTGACCGTGTCCCAAATGCGTATCTTTCCCGACGCGTCTGGAGTGGGTAATAAGAGGGGAATTTTGAGTGTATACCAAACGAAAACAATCCGAACCGCAACGAAAGAAAAATAGCAAAAGATAAGATAAAGAAACCCAGCCGATGGGCACTAAACATGGTTATGGTAATGATGGGGTACGGCACACAGAGAAACGAACGCTTATGGTGTGACGTGACTCATCTGGCTGGTCTCGGTACGGCTTCTGCACGCTTCACTGCGTGCCGCGGAGCCAGCAGCCAGCGTCCAAGCCAAGTGTGAAGTTGCAATGGTACACTTACCGCCAGATGCAATGTAGAAGCCGCTGGGCGAGTACTTGGCCACGTTGACTGCACACGAGTGTTCCGTGTAGACATCGGCGATGGCTGGGTTCTACAGGGCACAAAGAAGCAGGGGAAAATTGTTGAAAAATCACTTTTACAATCATTTTGCTGGGGCAACAAAACTGAGTTCTCAATTAATAAGCGACCCAAACAAACATCATCATCATTAAGATGATGCGTGGGCGGCACAAGCAAGAACATTTCTCTGGCCGTCTCTCCGTCCGCGTGGACTGTGTAGCGAGAGTGTGTATGATTTTTGCCGGCCTGTGGAATAGGCTGGGATGGCTACACGGCGTATATTGTATAAAAATAAATATAGAACAGCTGCCAGCAGCGGACAGACACAGACACAACACACAGATGCAGGAGAGGAATAAGACCAGAAACTGCAGCTGTCCAAAAATAAAACATTCGGCATGGAAAATGCCATAGATTATGATGGCAGGCAGGCAGGAGTACGTCCGAATATGCTGCGTAAAATATCAACTTACCTCGATATTCCTGATGATCACCGAGTTGCCATTGGCGTAGAGGAAGTTCTTGCCCTTGGGATCGGCCCCCAAGACAATGGGCTGGCCGCGTTGGGTGCGCGGCAGCGTTGCATAGATATTTTCTGCAATTAAACGAACCATAAACTTTACCAAAGGTTCATAAAAGCGAACACAAAAGCACAGACACAAAATATTTAACAGATGTAGGAAAAACAGGGTGCGGCCTCTCCTCATGCCGGCCGGCGTCGGCGGCGGAGTTGTTTGCTTTTTTGCATGACATGGGAGTGGGAGCTGGACGCCGATGTCTCCCTCCTCCCATTAATCAGCGCTCGCCGACGAGAACAGCTCCTGCCCATTTATGGGCATAATCATGGCGCTTCCGGCGATTGCTTTCTGCTTTTACCGTTTTTGCAGGTTGACTCATGCCCCTGTCGTCACAGTCAGTTGGTGAAATTGTGAAGCACCTAATGCGCTGATACTCTTGACAGGCACACTCACTGTTTTCGTAGGCTGGTGGTTGAGGTTGAGCCATTGCGGGTAGTATAACTTTGTGCTTAAGTTTAATTGGGAGACTTTGTTAAATTGAAGATTTTTTTTCGAAAAATGAAAACACTGAGCAGCAAGTGTGACCGCGGATTTTTGATAAGATATACAGTCTGCCCCTCAGAAACATACCGTCTCATCTTCAAGAAATACCGCAAATATACCGATGAAAGAACAGTCTTTAAACCTCTTGAGTCGATCCGCAGCAAATAATTCTCTTTTCAAATTCTTCTTGTAGATCATTGTTTTAAAACAAAACATAAAACATATTTCACCAGAATGTTTTACAATGCGTCAAATGAAATACACACGTGGCCGACAATGGGTTAAGCGTTCTCGTCAATGACTAGTATTTACATGTTTTGACAACAAAAATGTTGCAACGTTTCCAAACGCAGGCGAAAGTGGAGAATCCTCGCTATGGGCAGCTGATAATAGGCCCGCCGGGCTCTGGCAAGACAACCTACTGCAACGAGGCCTACAAGTTCTACCGAGAGCTGGGCAGGCAGGTGGGCGTCGTCAATTTGGATCCCGCAAATGACAACATGTCCTACGAGCCGGTCATCAATGTTATGGAGCTGATAACCGTAGAGGATTGCATGGAGCACCTGCAGCTGGGGCCCAACGGAGCCCTGATGCACTGCGCCGAGTACCTGGAGCAGCACATGGAGGATTGGCTGCTGCCAGCTCTGCGCAAGTTGAGCGCCACCCACAACTACTTCCTGTTCGACTGCCCCGGACAAATCGAGCTGTACACGCACCACAATGCCATGGCGCTGGTGTTCGAGCGCCTGGAGCGGGAGCGGTACAGTCTGGTCACAGTGAATCTCATCGACTCGCACTACTGTTCGGAGCCGGCCAAGTTCATTGCCACGCTTCTGATGGCGCTCAACACCATGATGAGGATGAGCCTGCCGCATGTGAATGTCCTTTCCAAGGCAGATCTGCTACGGAAGCACGAGTCGAAGCTGCACTTCAACGTGGACTACTACACGGACGTGCTGGATCTGAAGTATCTGCTGGAGAAATTGGACGACGACCCCACCATGCGGAAGTACCAGAAGCTCAACGAGGCCATCTGCTCCATGGTGGAGGACTATGCCCTGGTATCCTTCCAGCTGCTGGACTCCTTCAGCACGGACAGCATGCTGCGACTACGCAATCACATCGACAAGGCCAACGGCTATGTTTACAAGGCAGGAGAGGAGCAGACAGTCAACTCCCTGCTGGCCTGCGCCGTGGGAGCCGAGACTGAGGCTGTGCGCCAGCAGCACGATGTTCAACCATACGTGGAGTAGCATTTGCACCTCGGCAAATTTACCTACAAATTGTTGCCACTTAATCTATACAGCAATAGAATACATAATCCACCATAATCCAATGGGCTGTGATAATCCTTGTCTGAAATCAACTGACAGCACTAACAAATAAACGATCATCTAATTCTAATTATTCACATTTAAGCACGCCACCTAGCGTCGCTTGCAAGGGTGGCGCGTCGCCTGCCGTATTTTTGTGGCGAATAAAATAATTGTTCCACGCCACCTAGCGCCGCGTAGATCCAAATCGTTCTTTGCTGTGATTGGTCGGTCTCATTTGTTGTTGTTGTGATGACAGTTTTTCGATAGAAACAAACGATAAATATTTAATTTGAAAATTGTAAAATCAAATTCGAATCGAATATGTATCAAAAGGCGTTGCTCAATTAAATGTATAATTTTACAGAAACGCGATACAAATACACAATATACACGCTGATTGGCCATAATGACGCAGTAAATGCTGTAGCATTTTTCTAGATCTTTCGCAGTCACAGTATTACTAGAGCTTGAATGAAAAGTTACTGGCTGTGGTGCTTGACATAGCTAGCCTGATACTGGGACCCCAATTGTATTTGAACTTAATACTACGCAGCTCCAGTCCAACTTACTCTGACATCCCATCCATAATGGCAACCATAACCAAGAAAATGTTCTGAAGAAATTTGATGTTAGCTGTTATTTGGCATCGAGGTGGGCTCATATTTCTTGTGAAGCTCCTTAATTTGTTATAAGCTAAGGGGCATCTGACATCCAATAAAAATAACTTCCAAATAGAGAGCTGTTCAGATATAAATGAAATGAGATACAATGAAATGCCGGCAAAGCCTGGGTTGTGGGTTAATCTCTTCTCGTGGCAGTATTCAAGTTCAATGGCAGTTTTTGCGTAATTGTGGTACGTATTTTCCATTCATATGTTTTGCATTATTGATAAATGGAATGGCGACGTAACCAGAGATTGTGGCTCCCTCGACTTGGCAAAACCGACTCGAGTCTGTGGACTGGATATGTAGTTATGACATAGGCAAAACGGGAAGTGGCATTATCAGCCAGGCATTGGCCTCAGCCTCAGCCTCTGCCTCTACTTCAACTTGGCATAGTTTGGATACATTCGCGAAGCTATTTAAAGCAGTACCCCCAGCCGATAAGCTCAAGAAAAGTGAATTTTTTGCTCATTCCGGATAAAGTGGTGGGCTTGACCCCAGAAATCCCAAGCTCTTTGATAAGCCCACCCTCCAGCAACAAAATGGAGATTGGCGTGGGCCTAGGGGCCTATAAAAGGCGTTCCACAGCCACTGGCATCATCAGTCGCGATCGCGCAGTTGCCTGGAAGTGTCTTAAAGTCTCGTGGATATCTACAAAAGTGTACAAGTGTTGAGTGAATAAGTGTTCAAGTGAGAAGTCACAGTGCCAAGGACTTGGAGGACATAGTCTCAGTGTCCTGGATATAATGGATTACCAGTGTTGATACTAAACAGGATAAAGGATTACCAGTGTCGCTTGCAGTTCAGAATCTGCGAACTCAAAAGTCCTGCCAGAATGACAGGGAAAGTGATTTATGTATCCTTGTGGCTGCTCCTGATCAGCCATGTGTGGGCCGAGGAAGGAGATCTTGTGATGAACGATGAGGATGACGAGGATATAAAGTGAGTGAATTATCCGTTTGGTGGAGGATCCACAATATCCAACAAAAATTTTGAACCAAAGTGAAAAATTATGGACAACTTTGTAACTCTGAATCCTTTGGAGACAATGTTGTCCTTGTTGGACAATGTCCTTGAGTGCTTGACCCTTAAAACCTTTTGAAGAACGTAAATTTGCCTTGCTTTATTTTATGCCAATGCCAAAAATATTTTTGTGTGTCGCACTTAAATTTCGCTTAGTTTAAATTGTTTATCTGGAATATTCGCATATTTAGCCCCCTCGTCCAGGCCGTACCGGATGCCGTCGATAACGAAGTCGGCCGCGACGAGCGCCACATAAGCTTCTCGCTGCGGAATGCACCCGCTGTGAGGTAATGATAAGTCGGAAGGAAGCAAGATAAGGAGGATACGTGCCCAAGTTCAGATCTAATTATATATCAAATTATAGCACCCGGTACAGTTACGCTGGCTCTGGTGGAGGAGGTGTAGGAGCAGGATACGGTGCTGGCATCAAGACATCGGCCAATGCCGGAGGTTATGGGTAAGCGGAAGCATCATTTGGTCCATTTATTATCCTCTAATATGCACTCTTGCTTCAGAGGTGCATTGGTGAACAAATTATTCGGGGTCTTTGGCAAGGGGTAGGTACAGGCATAATCGATAATCCTGATAAGTTTTCATCTAAGAATTTCATGCACAGCAATCAAGGGAACTTTTACGGACACGGCGGACAGTCTCTGGCTGCCTACGGGAAGTGTTCAGTCCTTGAGCTGCCGCCGAACGTGCAGTCCGAGTGCCACAATGGTCGCTGCAAGGTCTCTTGTCCGGCTGGATACAGCTTCGGCCAGGACATCCACCTGCTGGAGATGTTCTGCAGCAACGATGGCTGGATCATAGGCAACTCCATTTTCTCCGCAGTGCCACCCTGCCAGGCCCTGTGCCAGCCAGCCTGTCAGAACAATGGCATCTGCATTTCAGCGGGCGTCTGTCAGTGTCCCGAGAACTATTTCGGAGTCGCGTGTCAGCAGAAGAAGTCCGTGTGCGCCTCGTTTCCCAAGGCTCCGAAGAACTCGAAGGTCTCTTGCAAAAACAAGTGAGTTTTGAAAGAGAAGCGGTGTGTTCGACATGCTCATCTTCTTTTCAGTGTTTGCCATGCGGAATGTATGCGAGGATTCCAGTTCCCCGACGGCAGTGGAATAACCAACATTGAATGCCGCGATGGCCAGTGGGTACACACCAAGACCGGATTGTCCAAGCCCCCCGACTGTGGCCGTAAGTAGACCCCATATTCCGAATGGTTCTCTCTCTCATTCTGCTCCATTTAGCCACTTGTGCACCTGCCTGCGAGAATGGCGGCCAGTGCATCAGCTTCAATGTTTGCCAGTGCTCCAAGATGTTCCGCGGTGCCCACTGTCAGTACAGTAAGTGGTCAAAGAACTACCATTCCCACCAGCTCTTACAATCTCTGAATGCTTCGCTTCCGCGCAGACATCGCCACCTGCAATGTGACCAACACCAACTTCAATGGCAACTACAAGTGCGCCTATGAGATGGAGGAGGCTCGGTGCACCTTCAACTGTCCCCAGGTGCCCGGACTAAAAGTCCAAGGACGCTTGGACATTGAGTACAAGTGTAACTATCAGCGGGGACAGTATCTTCCCGCACCGCTTCCAAGGTGTATATTTCGTGAGTGTCCCTAAATTGAATTTTACCCGAGAAAATCTTGTTTTGTTGTTACTAGAGGTGAAGGTTAGGTTGTAAAGCAAATTTAAACGAATGTTTCAAGTAAATAATCCACAATCCAATACATAATGCCGCAGCTCCTGGCTATACCATCCGCTCCAGCACATCCACACAGAAGGTGACGCAGCAGGCAGGACGCGTGTATCATGGAGGCTTTAGCGGCGAGATGGCGTATGAGATACGCACCGAGCGGGAGAAGCTACTGGCCCTCCTGGCCAAGTACAGGGATATGGAGCGACGAAGCGTATGTTAATTGTGCTCCAGGGGGGGCACTGCGTTGACACTCGTTAATATTCTGATATATGCACAGGAATGGTGGTCATCGGAGGAGACTGTCGTGACCCCTGGAAGGTATTCCTTGTACCAGAGCAACGAGTTGGATGTGGTTATAGACAAGACCCCGAGACCCGCTCTGTGCACCACTTGGGGAGGCATTAACATGAAAACATTTGATGGATTGGTGTTCAAGTGAGTTCATTTTAGATAAGCTATGATTCAGTCGGATAACTGCTCTCCCGCAGAGCACCTCTTTCTTGCTCGCACACGCTGATCACGGACAAAGTGTCGGGAACCTTTGACATAATTCTGAAGGCCTGTCCCTATGGTTCCGGCTATGGTTGCGCTCACACCTTGAAGGTCCTCTGGCAGTCGGTGCTCTACACCTTTGAGAATTTGAGTAAGGATTCTGTAATTGACGTGTGAAATATTCCTCACATAGAAAACTCCCTCAGATGGAACCATTCAGCTGTCCACGCCCATCAAGAAGCTGCCCATGTCTGTCCAAGTGATGGGCATGAAGGTGATGCCCGTGGCACAGCATGTGCAGATCGATCTGGAGTCGGTGGGCCTCAAGCTCGACTGGGACCACCATCAGTATGTCTCCGTGCAGGCCGGACCTCAGATGTGGGGCAAAGTGGGTGGCCTGTGCGGCTCCCTCGACGGCGATCCCAACACCGACTTTGTCTCTCGCACTGGCAAGAAACTGGAGACTGTCAAAGCGTTCGCCGATGCCTGGCGCGTCCAGGACCACAGTGAGATGTGCCTCGTGGAGAACGGCGCCGAGCTGGACTTTGGCATGGAGTCCTGCGAGCAGAGCAAGCTGCAGAAGGCAGTGTCTGTCTGCGAGCGTCTCCTGGCCAACGAAAAGCTGGGCGACTGCATCAAACCCTTCAACTACGAGGCTCTGATACGCACCTGCATGGCCGACTACTGCAACTGCGCCAACCGGGAGCACCCGGAGAGCTGCAATTGCGACGCCATTGCCATGCTGGCCAAGGAGTGCGGCTTCAAGGGCATCAAGCTGGAGCATGGCTGGCGCAATCTGGAGATTTGTCGTAAGTCTGAAGGATAGCTGCGATTTCGAGGAGTTCCTTACAACTCCCCGTACAATTTCAGCCATTAGCTGCGGCTTTGGGCGGGTCTATCAAGCCTGTGGCCCCAATGTGGAGCCCACCTGCGACTCGGACGTGGCCCTGTCGCCCACCAGAGACACGTGCAACGAGGGCTGCTTCTGTCCCGAGGGCACGGTGCAGTACAAGGACGCGTGCATCACCCGCGAGCTGTGTCCCTGCACGCTGCGCGGCAAGGAGTTCAAGCCGGAGTCGACGGTGAAGAAGAACTGCAACACCTGCACCTGCAAGAACGGCCAGTGGCGGTGCACGGACGACAAGTGCGGTGCACGGTGCGGGGCCATCGGTGATCCGCATTACCAGACCTTTGACGGGAAGCGATACGACTTCATGGGCAAGTGCTCGTACCATCTGCTGAAGACGCAGAACATGTCGGTGGAGGCGGAGAACGTGCCCTGTTCGGGCGCCGTCTCGGAGGCCATGAACTTTGTTGCACCCGATGATCCGTCCTGCACCAAGTCGGTGACCATTCGCTTCGTCCTTCGGGATGGCACGCCCTCGATCATAAAACTGGACCAGGGCCTGACCACCATCATCAATGACAAGCCCATTGCCAAGCTGCCCAAGATGCTAGGATTGGGAGAAGTGCTGATCCGCCGGGCCAGCTCCACTTTCCTCACCGTGGAGTTCGCCGACGGCATTCGCGTTTGGTGGGACGGCGTGTCACGTGTATATATCGACGCCCCGCCCAGCTGGCGGGGCCAGACACAGGGCCTGTGCGGCACCTTCAACTCCAATACGCAGGACGATTTCCTGACGCCCGAGGGCGATGTGGAGACGGCCGTGGAGCCTTTTGCAGACAAGTGGCGCACCAAGGACACGTGCCAATTCAAGGCGGAGACTCATCAGGGCCCGCATCCGTGCACGCTTAATCCGGAGCGTAAGACGCAGGCGGAGAAGCACTGTGACTGGATACTCCAGGACATCTTCCAGGACTGCCACTTCATGGTGGAGCCGGAGCAGTTCTACGAGGACTGCCTGTACGACACGTGCGCCTGCAAGGACGAGCTGTCCAAGTGCTTCTGCCCCATCCTGTCCGCCTATGGCACGGAGTGCATGCGTCAGGGTGTCAAGACGGGCTGGCGCATGACGGTCAAGGAGTGTGGTAAGTGCAGAACAACAGAAACAACAGCCACTCCAGAGTCTAACCCATCCATACCCGCAGCTGTGAAGTGTCCGATGGGTCAGATCTTCGACGAGTGCGGCGATGGATGTGCCCTCACGTGTGATGATCTGCCCAGCAAGGGCAGCTGCAATCGGGAGTGCGTCGAGGGCTGCCGCTGTCCGCACGGTGAGTACATTAACGACCAGGGCGAGTGTGTGCCCAAGCAGAAGTGCCACTGCAGCTTCGATGGCATGTCCTTCCGGCCGGGCTACAAAGAGGTGCGCCCCGGGGAGAAGTTTCTCGATCTGTGCACATGCCAGGACGGTGTCTGGGATTGCCAGGATGCCGAGCCGGGCGACAAGGACAAGTATCCGCCCTCGTCCGAGCTGCGATCCAAGTGTTCCAAGCAACCGTTTGCCGAGTTCACAAAGTGCGCCCCCAAGGAGCCCAAGACGTGCAAGAATATGGACCAGTACGTGGCGGATTCGTCAGAGTGCCTGCCCGGCTGTGTCTGCATGAAGGGGTATGTGTACGACACCTCTCGCCTGTCCTGTGTGCTGCCCACCAACTGCTCGTGCCACCACGCCGGAAAGAGCTACGACGACGGGGAGAAGATCAAGGAGGACTGCAACCTGTGCGTGTGTCAAGCGGGTAACTGGAAGTGCTCGGAGAACGGCTGCGAGTCCACCTGCAGTGTGTGGGGAGACTCGCACTTCACCACCTTCGATGGCCACGACTTTGACTTCCAGGGAGCCTGCGACTACGTCCTCGCTAAGGGCGCCTTCGAAAATGGCGATGGCTTCAGCATAACCATACAGAATGTCCTCTGTGGCACAATGGGTGTGACCTGCTCCAAATCCTTGGAGATTTCCCTCACTGGCCATGCTCAGGAGTCATTGGTTCTCAGTGCAGATTCCGCGTACAGCACGGATCCCAACAAGACGCCCATTAAGAGTGAGTGAAGGGTTATTGCCCAACATCCACAGTAGTAATCATTATCCTTCCATTTAGAGCTTCGAGACAGCGTCAACTCCAAAGGACACAATGCCTTCCACATCTACAAGGCGGGAGTATTCGTGATAGTGGAGGTGATTCCCCTCAAGCTGCAGGTCAAATGGGACGAGGGTACTCGAGTCTACGTGAAGCTGGGAAACGAGTGGCGCCACAAGGTCAGCGGATTGTGTGGCAACTACAACGGCAATGGACTGGACGACATGCAGACACCATCTCTGGGTCTAGAGACCAGCCCGATGCTCTTCGGACATGCCTGGAAGCTTCAGCCGCATTGCTCAGCCCCGGTGGCTCCCATCGACGCCTGCAAGGCTCATCCGGAGCGCGAAACCTGGGCCCAGCTCAAGTGCGGAGCTCTAAAGTCGGAGCTGTTTGCGCAGTGCCACTCGGAGGTGCCGCTGGAGCGCTACTGGAAACGCTGCATCTTCGATACGTGCGCCTGCGATCAGGGAGGCGACTGCGAGTGTCTGTGCACGGCCATGTCTGCCTATGCGGATGCCTGTGCCCAGAAGGGCATCAACATACGCTGGCGATCGCAGCACTTCTGTCGTGAGTAGCTGAGGACTCCTTACCATTTCGGATAGTACGTTAACGGGTCTCGGCTTCAACTCTTTCAGCCATGCAATGTGATCCCCACTGCTCGGACTACAAGTCCTGCACTCCGGCCTGCGCCGTGGAGACATGTGACAACTTCCTGGATCAGGGTATCGCGGAGC
The DNA here is from genome assembly GCF_900245975.1 of Drosophila guanche. NCBI lineage: Eukaryota > Metazoa > Arthropoda > Insecta > Diptera > Drosophilidae > Drosophila > Drosophila guanche. The sequence continues at coordinate 4,015,908 of NW_022995744.1, read as the reverse complement.
GCATGTGCAACAGGGAGAACTGCCTCGAGGGGTGCCACATCAAACCCTGCGACGATGGTTTCATCTACTTGAACGACACCTACCGCGAGTGCGTGCCCAAGGCCGAGTGCAAGCCAGTGTGCATGGTGCGGGACGGAAAGACCTACTACGAGGGCGACGTCACCTACACGGACTCCTGTGCCACCTGTCGCTGCTCTAAGCGCAAGGAGATCTGCAGCGGTGTCAAGTGCAACCAGCCCACACCCACCACGCCCGCCCATTCCGCTCCACTCGTGGAGGGAACCACCGAGGCAATGCCACTGGCCACACAGAATCAGACCAAGTGCGTCAAGGGCTGGACGAGATGGTGCGACAAGGACAAGGACGCCTCCGACAAGAGTGTGCGGCTTAACGACGAGGAGAAGGTGCCACGCTACGATCGCCTAGAGAACGTCTACGGCACCTGCCTGAAGGAGTACATGACAAAGGTCGAGTGTCGGGTTAAGGATACCCACGAGGCGCCCGAGCAGATGGATGAGAACGTGGTCTGTAATCTGGAGGAGGGCCTGCGGTGCACTGGCAAGTGCCACGACTACGAGCTGCGCGCTTTCTGCCAGTGCGAGCAGGAGCCACTGCCGCCAGCCCCTAAGCCCACAGAGCGGCCTCAGATAGGTTTGTCCTGCGATGCTGGCGTGGTGGAGTACAAGGACTTCCCCGGGGACTGCCACAAGTTCCTTCACTGCCAGCCCAAGGGTGTGGAGGGAGGCTGGATCTACGTGGAGCAGACCTGCGGCGAGTACATGATGTTCAATCCCACCATGTTCATCTGCGACCACATCGCCACTGTCCAGGAGCTAAAGCCCAGCTGTGGCAAGAAGCCCAAGCCGGAGCCCGAGTTGGAGCCCATCAAGCAGTGTCCCGAGGGCAAGGTGTGGACGGACTGTGCCAATCAGTGCGAACACACCTGCCATTACTACGGCAGCATCCTGCGGAAACGTGGCCTCTGCCAGCCCGGTGAGCACTGCAAGCCTGGCTGTGTGGACCAACAACGGCCCGATTGCCACCAGCTGGGTAAGTACTGGCGAGACGAGGACACCTGTGTTCATGCCGACGAGTGCCCCTGCATGGACAAGGCCGAGCACTACGTTCAGCCGCACAAACCCGTCTTTGGGGAGTTTGAAGTCTGCCAGTGCATAGACAATGCCTTTACCTGTGTGCCAAATAAGCCGGATCCCATCCCGGAGCAACCTATAGGTGAGTGCTTAACTCTCACCAGGCCCATTCATGAGTTAATCTGTGGATATCCTTGTACTTTCAGAGGGAGTGCCAGAGGTTGAGCCACTTGTGCCCATTTACCCCGTCACCCTTACCCCACCACTGCACTGCGCTTCAGATCGGTAACGGATCGCTTAAGATCGCTCAATCTTTATTTGTTCTCAATGTCCTTTTCCTTTTAGACTCGTCCCGAAGATCGAGAACGGCCCTCACTCGGTGCCCGATAGTATCTTCAATGCCAGCTCCCAGCTCGCCCCGGAATACGGCCCGACCAAGGCTCGTCTCACCAAGCAGCATCCAAGGGGCAGCTGGTCACCCAACATCAACGACCAAATGCAGTATCTAGAGCTGAATTTCGGCCGTCCAGAGCCCTTCTATGGAGTGGTCATGGCGGGCAGTCCCGACTTTGACAACTATGTGACGCTCTTCAAGGTGAGGGAAACCTCCTCCACTCCTAATTCTCAGCAGTTTCTCTGACCCTTTTTACTTGCAGATCTTGCACAGCCATGACGGCATAGCCTATCACTATCTGGTGGACGAGACAGAAAAGCCGCAGATGTTCAATGGCCCCCTGGATTCCCGAGCGCCTGTGCAGACCCTCTTCAAGATCCCCATTGAAGCGAGCTCGTTGCGCATTTATCCCCTAAAATGGCATGGCTCCATTGCCATGCGTGTGGAGCTGCTGGTATGCGGTGATAAAGAGGAGCCTAAGCCCACCGTTTCCATTCCTCCAACCAGCACGGAGCATCCAGCGCACTTGCAGGAAATGGAGTGCATCGACCAGATGGGTGTGGATGAAGGAAAAATGTATGCAGACCAGGTGCAATCGAGCAGCATTTGGCGGCTGCCCAAGCCGGCCAAGAAGCCGGCATTGTTGGATCTACTGAAGTTATCGACGCCTCTGTCCTGGCGCCCTCTGTCCAATACCCCGAACGAATTCGTGGAGTTTGATTTCCTGGAGCCTCGAAACATCTCTGGTTTCTTGACCAAGGGCGGCCCCGATGGCTGGGTGACCGGATACAAAGTGCTTTTCTCAAAGAAAAAGCCCACCTGGAACACGGTGCTCTCGCCGAGCGGCCAGCCGCGCATCTTTGAGGCCAACGTGGACGGTGACACGGAGCGCCGACATCACTTCAAGACCCCCATACTCACGCAGTTCCTGAAGGTGGTGCCAGCCAAGTGGGAGAGGAACATAAACATGCGTATCGAACCCTTGGGATGCTTTAAACCCTACCGTAAGCCGCAACCCAAAGTATGCCTTTACTTGTGTTGAGTTTTAATGCTTATAATTTGTATTCCCAGCTGAGATCCAGCGTCAAGTGCCTGTCGAGGATAGCGCACCCACAAAGTGCAACATTTGCGACGGCATTGCAGGTCCCCAGTCCAGCGCCAGCGACTGCCCTTGCCACAGCCAGCCGTCTCTCTTCTGGGATGGCAACAGTTGCGTGCAGCACAATCTGTGTCCCTGTGTAGAGAACTACGTTAGCTACCCGATTGGCAACAAGTTCGAGAACTCCGCCTGCGAGGAGTGTGTCTGTGTCCTCGGCGGCCACAAGAACTGTAAGCCCAAAAAGTGTGAACCCTGTCAGGATGCCAAATTGCGTCCGGTGATCACCAGCGATTGCTTCTGCAAGTGCGAGCCCTGTCCCAAGCAGCAGAGGTTGTGTCCTTCCAGTGGAGACTGTATCCCAGAGGTGCTCTGGTGCAATGGTGTCCAGGATTGTACGGACGATGAGGACTCCAGTTGCAGCGATTCATTCACCGTTCAGCCCGACATCAAGCGGGAGAAGAATGAGAGTGAGTGGATTCCCAAAGACAGTAGGAATTTCTGAAAATTAAGCGAATTTCTCGCATTTCAGCTGAGATCATCACCTGTCCTGCTCCCGTTTGTCCTCCGCAAATGAAGATCAAAATCATTGAGAAGAAGGCGCGCAAGATGTCGAAGATGTTTACCTTCTCGAAGCAGGTGTCGATTTTGGATGACGGCGTGACCATCACCAAGACAAAGTTCGTATCCTCCAAGGAGCAGATACTGTCGATGCCCACCCAAGAGCTGGACTTCCAGCTGGAGGAGCATTGCGACGAGTTCACCTGTGTGCCCATACCCAGCAAGCTGGTGGACAAGAACGAGACAGTCACCTGCACGGAGCCCAAGTGCCCGGAAAAGTACGACGTGGAGCTAGACATGAGCACATCAAAGGCGGGCGACTGCCTGAAGTACACCTGCGTTCTCAGGCCCAACAAAGACGATGTGTGCGAGATCAGCGGCAAGAGCTTCACCAGCTTCGATGGAACCCTCTTCAAGTATGGCCCATGCAGCCACATTCTGGCCAGGGATATACACAACGGAAGCTGGTCCATATCGGGTAGGGATTGATCACTAATCAAAAATGAAAATAATTAACTTTTTGACACGTTTGTACAGTTCATCAGCAGTGCACTGACGAGTCGCGAAAGATCTGCCACAAGGTGATCACCATCCAGGACATTCAGGCCGGCAATGAGCTGATCCTCCTGCCCCACTTGAAGCTCAAGTTCAATGGGTTTGAGTTCACGGTCCAGCAGCTCATCAACTCGCCCATCTGCAAGGCCTCGTTTGTGGTCTCCCAGCCGGGCAAGACTCTGCTGGCGGTTTCTACGAAGTACGGCTTCTGGGTTCAACTCGATGACATTGGCATCGTCAAGGTGGGCATCTCCTCCAAGTTCATACGCACTGTCGACGGCCTGTGTGGCTATTACAATGGCAATCCCCGGGATGACAAGCGTTCGCCTGAGGGACAGATCATTGCCAATACGGAGAAGTTCGGCGACAGCTGGTACGACAAGCGAGTGCCCAAGGAGCAGTGCGGGGATCTAAAGTGCTCTAGGCAGATGCAGGCAAAGGCCCTGCAGCTGTGCAATATCATTCAGTGAGTGTACCATGGCTGATCCTGCTCCATATCATTACTGTATCGATCCTTCTCTTTCCACAGCCATCCCACCTTTGCGCGCTGTCACAAGGCCGTGAACTATAAGCAGTTCTTGAACAACTATTGCCTCGAGGCCGCCTGCGACTGCATGATGGCCAACGGAGGAGATCCAGCCGCCTGCAAGTGCAACATTCTAGAGAGCTTCGTGAAGAAGTGCCTCAGTGTGAATCCGCTGGTCCAGCTTTCCACATGGAGGGCGGTGGCTCAGTGCGAGATCAGCTGCCCGTCGCCTCTGGTGCATACGGACTGCTACAAGCGACGCTGCGAGCCATCGTGCGACAACATCCATGGCGATGACTGCCCTGTGCTACCCGACACCTGCTTCCCGGGCTGCTACTGTCCGGAGGGCAGCGTCCGCAAGGGACCCAACTGCGTGCCCATCTCCGAGTGCAAGGACTGTGTGTGCAATGCCATGGGAGCCTCGAACTACATGACTTACGATCGTAAGAGCTTCAGCTTCAACGGCAACTGCACCTATCTGCTGTCTCGAGATGTTGTCCTGCCCGGCGTTCACACATTCCAGGTGTACGTCAGCATGGACGATTGCAAGAAGCTGGGCCAGAGCAGTCCCGTCGAAGGCGGCAGCTGCGCCAAGTCGCTGCACATTCTCAATGGGGATCATGTGATCCACGTACAGAGGGTGCCACAGAAGCCGAAATCCCTTCAGGTGCTGGTCGATGGTTTCGAGGTGAAGCGGATGCCTTATAAGGACAGCTGGATATCCCTGCGCCAGGTGGTGGGCAAGGAACTGGTGCTTTCCCTGCCCGAGTCCCATGTGGAATTAACTGCCTCGTTCGAGGATTTGATCTTCTCTTTGGGCGTGCCCAGCATCAAGTACGGCAGCAAGATGGAGGGCCTCTGCGGGGACTGCAACGGGAACGCGGCCAATGACTTGCAGCCCAATCCGGCCAGGAAAAAGCCGGGAGTGGATGCTATCCAGAGCTGGCAGGCCGACGAGCCCAAGCTGGGACTCACCGACGCGCAAGAGTGCCTCAGCGAGGATGTGCCCAAGGAGCAGTGCATCCCTCTGCCGCCGGAGAAGGATCCCTGTCTGCAGTTCTACAACGCCGAGCTGTTCGGCAAGTGTCCGCTGGTCGTGGACCCCATTGCGTACGTCTCCGCGTGCCAGCAGGATATCTGCAAGCCGGGCAACACTCAGCAAGGAGTCTGTGTGGCTCTGGCTGCCTATGCCAAGGAGTGCAACCAGCACGGCATCTGCACCACGTGGCGAAGGCCGCGGCTGTGTCCCTATGAGTGTCCCAGCGATATGGTCTACGAGCCCTGCGGCTGTGCCAAGTCCTGCGACACGATCAAGGCCATGTCCGAGTACGATGCAGTGAGTCTGAAGAGTCAGACCGTCATCCAGACGGTGAAGAGCGATGAGATGTGCATCAGCTCGGAGCGCTTCGAAGGCTGCTTCTGTCCCCCCGGTCAGGTAATGGATGCCGGCAAGTGTGTGCCGGAGATAGCCTGCTCAAAGTGCGACGATGGTTTACATTTGCCGGGAGAAAAGTGGCCAAAGGACAAGTGCACCGACTGCCAGTGTGATGAGAACGGCAAAACGTCGTGCGTGCAGAAGAAGTGCCAGGTGGAGGAGAACATATGCGCCGAGGACTACAAGCCGCAGATAATTGTCACCAAAGAGGAATGCTGCCCCAGGTATCGATGTGTTCCGGAACCCAAGGATCCTGCCAAACTATGCCTGGCACCTATGATGCCCGTCTGCGGTCCGGGACAGTTTAAGAAGCAGAAGAACGATGTCAATGGCTGCCCACAATACATATGCGGTAAGATACGATGCTTGACCCGCAGGGAACATTCACTAACCCATATAAATCTTCTGTAGAGTGCAAACCAAAGGAAGAGTGCGAGGTACTGAAGCCGCCGAGGGAGCTGCTGCCTGGCGAGAAGCTAGTCAAGATTGAGGAGGGTTGCTGTCCCACACAGAAGATCGTCTGCCAGACAGAGCTGTGCCCCAAGGCGCCCATTAGCTGTCCAGAGCGTTTCTACGAAGTGAAGACTACAAAGGAAGTCGACGCCTGCTGTTCCACCCACTCCTGTGGTGAGTATAAAAACGAAATGGCAAGAATAAACGCTCAGTCAACATTTATTCTCACTTTTAGTGCCTCCGAAGAATCTGTGCATTGTCCAGTACGAGCTGGATGACTCCTCAAAGTTCACCAAGCAAGTGGGCGAGAAGTGGACTCATGCCAAGGATGTGTGCAAGCGCGAGACCTGTTCGTATGGTCCCGATGGCAATGCCCAGGTGCTCAGCACTCTGGAGTTGTGCTCGACGGACTGTGCTCCTGGCTTTAGCTATCAGAGCGTGGATAAAAGCAAGTGCTGTGGCAAGTGCATTCAATCGTCCTGTGTGTTCGAGCAGAAGTTGTACGGGGTCAATGATCAGTGGAAGTCGGCGGACAACTGCACGCTCTACAGTTGCCTGAAGAAGGATAACCAGCTGATGGTTACTTCCTCGAAGGAGATCTGTCCGGATGTGACCGGCTGTCTGTCCCATCTCCTGTACCAGGAGGGCTGCTGCAAGCGCTGCAAGTTGGAACCAATGGTGGAGGATAAATGTGAGTAAATTCATCAATTTTGTGCGGTTTTTTACTTATTTGAGAAAATTATTAGCTACTTGCCTGCCTGTGTCTTTGGCCGAGTCGCAGACCAAGGAAATCCTCAAGTTCCCCAAGTCCGGACATGGCATCTGTGTCAATGCCGAACCCATTAAGGGCTTCACCGACTGCCAGGGCGCCTGCTCGTCCGGATCCAAGTACAACCGCATCACTGACATGCACGAAAAGTTCTGCACCTGTTGCAGCATCAAGTCCTACCAACCGATCTCAGTGAAAATGGTCTGCCAAGACGGTCACACGTACAGCCAAAGGGTGAGTATATCCTCTATACATTGATTCGTCTGCCTGGAAATCACTTTCACATTCCCCTTCGCTTACAGCACGAGGTGCCCGCCAACTGTGGCTGCTCGCCTTGCTCCGAGATCTCGGACCCACCGATCGATGTTCGAATGCAGCCGGACGTGCAGTATCCACTGCTGCAGCTGCTCGGAAATCATCAGCACAACTAAATGAACAAGCTGAATTAGATTAAGTTAGTTAAGATGTTTGAGCATTTAAAATACAAAACAATTGCAAACAAAACCTTCCCTCGACGCTCTTTATCGAGTTTAAATCCATTTTGAAATCGTTTCAATATACACACATACATAGATGTTTATATGGCCAACAATTCTCGACCAGAAACGAGTTCATTTTTGAGCCAAAAAACACCGTAAAATTCTCACAAAGGGTAGCGGTTTTCTGTCGCTTTTTATTTAGGTAGCTAATATCGTAATAGCACTGTTCAGCCATAACACAATTTTTTTATATTTAGTATATTTTTTTCTCTGTGTTTTTCTAAAGCAATTTGCCTAGCAGCGCCTGCAGCACCATGCAATTAACACGCAACTCTGGAACACTTTCAGAGTGCCCAGCCATTAACACTGCTGTGGCAAACTGCACTATACTCCGTCCTACCCCGGCTCATTCGACCAGGTCCTTTATCGGGCTGCTTATGAAAAGCTTGTGGTTTTGTGGTATTGCTGTACTTATGCACTTCACTTGTTCCTTGGCTCGACCTGTCTTCGCTTTTGCATTTCAAAAACTAATAGTTATTGTTGATAAATATACAACAAAATGATTAGCAGGATGATCATCAGCCGGGTCGATCTGAAAGTCTGATTGTAGAATCCTGTGGTGTTTGGTTTTTCACTTTAATCCATCTGATTAGAGAGTAGTAAGACTTGATTTAAGTGTTCTCCTGCTGGCAGGGAGAATGCCTAATTTCCCCTTTCTAAGCACGCTACAGTCAGTCGTATGTTAATAGAGACAAGCAGATCTACTACTTCTTTCACTCCCCTCCCAAAAGATAGAAAAAAAACGAGAAGGGGGACGTGTGAGACGCTTCTTACGCGTCACAACTTTTATACCCGGCACTCAGTACTACTTCTGCACCTTAGCGGTGTTTTGTCAAATTTCAAATTTTTTCTTCATCTGTCGGGCGGTTTTCGCCCTTTTGCGGAGGCGGAAGAGGCGGGGCTAATATTTGAATTACACTGGTTTCAGTGTGACCATACAGCAGTCCGGAGCCAAAATTTGGTGGCTCTAGCTCTCATAGTCTCTGAGAACTAGCGGACAAACAAGACGGACGGACGGACAGACAGACATGGCTATATCGACTCGGCTATTGATGCTGATCAAGAATATATATCTATACTTTATGGGTTACAAACAACCGTTATTCACACAAATACAATATACCATATTTACTCATCGAGTACCGGGTATAACCAGAAAAGACATTGCGAAAGCAATTGCAAATAAACGGGAAAACCAAAGCAATTTTTCAGCTTCATAAAGTAACCGCAAAGTTTGTTTTATGTGCGGTACAGGCCAGAGCAGGCCATCATGTCAGAGAAATGAGCTACTAATGAGCAAAGCTGAGTTTAAAAGTCTAGCCATTAGAAAACGCAAACAAAAGATTAACTGCACGTCAAGGGTTTCAGAGTGAAACTTATGAAAATTTAAATAGATTAAGCAGGCAAACACATTTAGTTGAGCAGGAAAACCCCACACGTAATCTATTGATAGACACACTCACTGAGTCTCTGCTCAGGCCAACAATCGGCAGATCAAAAAGAGAGATTATCCATGCCATCCGAGCCAAGAGCTGCATTAAATAAACGCCAGAACTATATGCAAAATTGCTGGCAAACTCAGAATACGAATCACTAATAAACTCATGAACAGACCGGAAAACACACTCCATTATTGGTTAGGGGCGCTGCCAATGACCAAGCAGTTTTGGCCTGGGTTCATTGACAAATATGCAAAGCGACAGCCACATCCATAACCATAGCCCGAATAGACTTGGTCAACGGAGATTGGCTGCATTTTGTGTTAACCCTGCAACAATTGTTGGAATTGGAATTGGAATTGAAATTGGAAGGCGCTCTGCTCCTACTTTGCAGATTGTTCGGTTTGGTTGCCAAGCTATGCCTGGGCATCAGCTCTGGTTCTGGCTCTTGCTTTGGGTTGGATTTGGCTTTGGCCTACCGCCAGGCAGGGAGGACATTAAAATGTATATGGCATACATAGCGAGGCAGATGCTGACTAGATCCCTGATGGAGGCATACTCTGGCGTCACCGCCTTGGTCTTGGCCGAGATGATGGTAAAGGCTGGATTTTCTAATTCTCTGCCAATTTGGCTTCGAGGTGGATTAAGTGATGCGACCTTCAATCAATAATAGTTGATTTTTTATGCCTTCCAGTTCCCTGCTATCGATTAGCTTTTCAGATAAAAAAAGTCCTTTGCAACTAGATCTAAGATACTTAAGTTATGTGAAAAACAAACCGCTACCTCTGAAAAAATATAAATAGAAAAGAAAAATTTAAAAAAAAATTAAAAATTCTTAAAAAAGTTCTGGCATTGAAAAAATAAACATTCAAACATTTTAATGCCCGATATTTATCAGAAAAAGTAGTTTTGGTTCTTTGGGGGAAAATCGTGTCGCGTAGTGTTAAAGGCCCCTTTGCAAGTATTTTCTTCAATGCCAAATCCATTTGTATTATATGTAGAGTATATAACCCGCCATGTGGTCTGAATGCATTTAAATAGTCAACAGTTGGGCGGAAGAGGCAATGCATTCACACCACATTAACAGTTTTTCCAAAGGATCTTGGACCAAGTGCAATTCAGGTGTGGGTTTCTGTTATCGGTACCGTTTGGCACCGATTGGAGCTAGTAAATTGATAACTTCAACGCATATAAATATGTGTATTTTGTAAAGCCTCACTTTCAATGCTACACCCCCATATTCCATCGTTACGTGTTAAGCGATGATGTGGGTCGGACCAGCACCTGGAGCTTTGCCGTATAACATCTATGGCTCCTCCTCCCACTGTGCCAGTCGGACCACTTCCCCGTGTGCCGTGTGACTGGCATAACTCACTGGGGTGCCACGCACTATGCAACATTCTTATAACCGGTACTCGACCAGATGGTCGGAGCAATGTGCGTAACGAACGGAATGAAGCGTCTTCGATCATATAAAGTATATATATATTCTTGATCAGCATCAATTGCCGACTCGATATAGCCGTGTCTGTCTGTCCGTCTTGTTTGCCGCCTGTTTCTCAGAGACTATAAGAGTCACCAGATTTTGTTCACGCTGAATTCAAAATTTCACACCACTCCCTTCCGCCCCCACAAAGGGCGAAAAGGGTAGAACAAATTTAAAATGTTCAATTATACAAAAACATTGCAGTGCAGCGTTGTAAATACCCACTGCAGCTTTATATGCAGCTCTGCGTGTATAATTTATCTTTTTCCTAGCTCTCAGTCTTGCTTAGCATATTTCATTCAAATCAATCAAATTCGAGGGGAGAGTGGTTTCAGAAGGCATGCATGTGGCAAGCACCTGCAAGTAACAAGGAAATAGTCAATTAAATAGTTGCTTCTGAATGGCATGGGGTTGAGAGTCCATTTTCCCCCTCCCAAAGAATCCTCAAGGCGTGACTAATTGTATCCGAACTTCATCTACCCCCATATTCAGTTTAAGTCCCCACGAAGAACCCGCAATCTTAGGCAGGAAATGAGAATCAATCCTGCAGACACTGTGAGAGAGAGAAGACCCAATCGATATGCAATCTTCCTAAATCCTAATTCCTAAATCATATAGGTAGCAAGGATCCGCTGGCAGGATGACACCTAAAAATCTAAAATGAGAAAATCGTTTATTTGCTCGAGAGCCGTTAAAATGAATTTCAAATGGACGACTAACCATGAGATTACGAAGCAGAACGGGAAGGCCTCGCTGCAAAAGTCAAACATGGCCATTTGTTGCAGGTTTCAATTTCAGTTGATTTCATACGCAGAAAGAGACCGAAAAATAGTGAAGAGGGAAAAAGAGGTACTTACTGCCTTGCCATTTGACGAAGATGTTGATGTAGATATTTGGACGTGCATTCAAGCGTAGAAAAGAACACTAACGGATGGGATCTCTCCTTCCTTTGGTTGCTCAGACATATGTTCAGCTCACATTCAAAAATTATAAGGATATACGCTACGTGAAGTCAATAAATAAACTCCCGTGCCAGAATAAAAAGGGGAAGCAGTGGCCCCAGAAGTGGCAGGAGTCTTAACACTGAGAGGTACACCTAGCTCAAAAATGCTCTAACATATCAGAGCTCCTGAAATGTATACTACTAATCTTGTTACTACCGACGATAGTTTACGATAGTTACTACCAAACTATCACTACTTGACTGCAAAAGTTTGCATGAGATATGGAAGCGTTATTTTTGATTGCTTGATTTGATTGTTCTTACCTTGGACATACAAACTTCTCTGCTTTATTCCATATTTTAAAGCTATTTTTCTAGTGTAGCACTCTTGGAATAGTCAAAGACGACGGCTGCGAACGAAGAGGTTCGATTTAATACAAATGCGCTTAGGTGCGGGTGGAAGGATTGCCCGCTCCTGCTCCAGGTCGGGATTTATGCCAAGCGACGCTTTTAGTCTTCGTTGCCAACAACAGCTGCTGCTGTAGCAGCCCCAGCACCTCCAAGCGAGGCAAGGGCAACTGCAACAGCTGCTCTTACAAATGCTCTTGCATAAAGCCGTTTCTGCATCTGGTCTTCTTGCCCAGCATTTTTGCCATAACTCTCTGCCGAATTTGCATGGTTACCTAATTTGGAGTGGGCTGCAGTTTCACTCGTTTACCTTGAGTTTCGTCCGTAAAAGTGTTATTTAATAAATAATACAAATTAATAATAATAAAATAAAATAAAATAAAAATACCAGGAAATTATTCTTTCCACCACTTGGCATTACATGCCAAAAGTGTTCCCAGTTAGCACACTCCAGTACCGAGAGGAGCTTTATATAAGGCTCAAACAAGAGCTGCCGCCTGCCAAAACCTTTTTTATCCGCTGCTTCCAATAAACAACGTTTATGCATGTTTACAATTTACAATGTTGGGCGCACATGGCTAAAAAAACAATTTGTGCGCAATTGTGGCAGGAGCAAAAAGTAAGCCCAGGTCCTGGGAAAAAAGGAAAAGAACTTTGCCGGCTGCTTTGAAATTGTTGCTTGCACTTGGAAGGTAGCCAAGGAACAGACATTACTGCTACTGCCCCGGTTCAAGCTGTTCCTGTTGCTGCTGTTGCATTGGCCACAATTGCAAGTCGCTTGCGGCAAGGACATGGCTAGGAAATCGCGTGCATGTTTATCATTTTAATGATGAGGCCCAGGGGAATACAATTCTGCGTGCACACAGTTCCTTTATCATTTAATGAGCTGTAATCTCTCTTAATTACCCCACAGAGTGAGTTCTTACTGCGCACATGTATGGGCCTTAAAGCTGTTCCAATAGGGCCACAGAGCCGCTGCAGCACTTCCACCGCTTCCTTTTTGGTGTGCAAACGTGCGTCTATAATGGTTTTATCTGTGTGTCTGCACTTTTTTGTTATCATCAAAGGATATGCGTGCTTGTGCATCCCTCGTAGGCTGCGTGTCCGTGCTTGGCATAACAAAAGACCAACTTTTTCCTCCCATGGAACTCTGAATGAATTGGTTTCCTATTCTTTTCGTTTCTTTATAATCAAAGTGTTAGGTTTGTCAAAAGTTTGGGACCCTTTCAGGGACAGGCTCTATGGAAAACTTACAATTCTATTCTAATTGATACTTTGAAGTTTTCAATTGATTAACAATAACACACGAAGGTAAACAAAGTCCTTGGATGTCGCCTAGTTCTGCCTTGGGCTCGGGCATCTGGGATCTCGAAACTATCGACATTGATTCAGTTCATAACAATCTCCATCGGCAAATGCCTTTCTTACAGCAAATTCTGTCCGCAAAATTTTTGAAACATGTTTCAGGTATAGCCAGAGGTCTGGGATGAGTGACTCCATTTTTTTGGTCTTGTGTGTGAGGTGTTAAGATATGCATACATCAGAGTGTGCAAAATAGTTTAGAAAAGGAAATGAAGTAGAACGTAAAAGTAGTTCACGACAAAATTCTAAGTACAATGGCGAGAATTCAAAGGCGAATCCGAATCCTTTTGCATTAGGAATCTGTGTTACGATGCTCTGTCGAAGCTTGCCGAGGCATTTTATTCAATTATGCATTAGCTTAAATCCAAAGATACATACAAATGTATATACATATTTACACACATATGTGCATACATATTCATCTATGCATATACATACATATGTACGACAAACCATTTTGTGAACACACACAGACGACGGATGGATCCCTTTTGGGTCGACTGTGCGCGTCTGCGTCTGGGGTCTGGGCTTTCAAGTGAATTCAATTGGATCCCAAGTGTTCTATACAATTAGTTGTAATTGATTCTTGAAATAATTTATTTCATGGCTCTTTGTCGCCAACTCTATCCTCTACCCCCGATGTAAGGCTGGGGGTTTAATACTTCTTGAAAGGTTAGCAAATTGCAAAATTGAATCCTGATTTCAGCAGAGATATTCCAATGTGTCTTCTTCTTAAATTAATTAGAACACATTTCACACTTTAATCGTGATTCAATTTAAGGCAAGATACGGAGCACACGAATGGCTTGTAATCAATTTTCCATGAAATCTGCCACAATATTCATCAGGTTTTATTCACACATACACACAAAGAGTGAAAGGAAAATCATTCCTCATCAGTATCTCTTCTGGGTGAGTCTGACTTATTCACGAGTATTCCAGCCCCATTTGCCACACAAATGTTTTGCTGGAGTAGGTTCTAGTGTTCTCCTGCTCTCGCTGGAAAATAATTCAGGAGTTGCACTTTGATGGCTGCTGCATGGTGCATTCGGCACTTGACCTGCACTTTGCCCTTATACACCCAGCCGTAAGTTCCCCAGGTAATATTAAAAGTTTAAGTTTCCATTGAGAGGAGTTGGCAGAGGCAGCGGCAAAGCCCCATCGCCGCCCTGGCTCGTTGCTAATTCCACGAAATCGAAGAATCATCAAACCCTGATACTTCTGAGTCGGGGACACCTGAAGTGTAGGTGTGGCGTCTTTGCATTTTGTTAGTTTCTCGAGCAGCTCCAAAGCCACTTGTGTCTCTGCTTTGGTGCCGCCATCACCACGGATAGAGAAGCTATTTTCGGTATAAAATTTATTTATGAGGCCGCTTCGTTCCTGAATATTTCAGTTACTGGCTGCTGCTTATGTTATTTGAATGCCACTCCGGTTCTCTTCCGTACCCTCTACATTCTCAACATTTCTTCCTCTGTACGCTTCGTTTGCTCCTTGTTTTTCTTGGGTCTTATGTCTTATTATAAAATGCTGTTACCTTACACAAAATATTGTGCAAAAGTTGTGACAAAATTAGTGAACATTTTGGAAAGTACTTATAATGTGGTACCCAGTTACAAATAAACTTATTTTTTAAATTGGAAATGTCCTTTTTAGTATTTTTCGGAGTTTCTTCTTCAAATTATACAAGTTATATAATACTGACACGTTTGAAACCACCTTAAAATATTTAATTTCAAGACAGATCTGGGGTTGGTAAGTAATTAATGTTAGTATAAGAGACAAGTGAATCCACGCGAAGCTCCATAAATATACAGGAGAGACAAATAAACAAACTATTTATTTTGTTATTTAATCAATATGTTCTCTGTTTTTTGATAGGCCCAAAAGTATTTGTTTTACTTTTTTCTGTCTGCACTTTTGTACAGTTAAGTATTTTGGGGCGAGCCTAAAGCTTTCTTACACAAGAAGATAGTAAGCAGCAGGGGAAAATATTCTTAGTCGTAATTTTAGCTGGATCAGGAGACATAGCCGGGGCTAGTCAGCAAATTGACTGTCATGCAGTGGGAGGGCATATTTCGTGAGGCCGATTTGGTTGCCTGAGTGAGACCTGAGCAAAGGTTTGACCAAAGCTTATAAAAAAATCAAGCGCGGCAATGGAAAATGTATGGAACATACTGTGGAAGAGAATTCAAAGCTGGCAGAGGAGTGGTCGGAATACTCAGCAGCCAGAGCGCGCAAGTTGTTGTAGTAAAGCATGCAAAAGTCCCATTAAGGCTTATATGCCCGAAAGGAAGGAAGGGTAGCGGGTCGCGAACTGCTCTCAAACATTCTGAACCGACAATTTTTTTTTTCGTGCTGGCTTTTGGTGCATTCTAAGCGGTACCAGAACTTTGCGGCACTTAAGCGTCGCTTATCCTAATTGTGGTTATACTCTTATGTGCAAGTGCAAGTGCGAGCCTGAGCCTGATACTGGTTCAACGTCTGAGTGTCCTGCGGATCTCACGAAAAACCGGCATTTGGCATTCACCGCCAGTTCCGTGTGAATTCTTTGCACTGGCCAGATCATATTTTGTGTCTGCTTAGCTCAATGTGGTCAACTAATCCTAGAGTTATCTGGACGTTGATATGTTATGCCTGCAACATCAAGTGGCCCATGCGAAACCAAGGCAACCCTTCAAAATGCAGAACCGAGGGGCACTGGCGCATGGCGCGCGGCACTTTTAACCGAAAATGTCGAGAACATGCAGGAAAGATAGATGTTTGGCAAATATTCGAGGAAAATTGGAGCTAAACACAACTAAAAGAGCTAAGCAAGCAAAATTACCAAAATCAGAATCAAGACAAAAATAAAATGAAGATTCATTCAGGAAATTTCATCGCAAAACTTTCGCTTTCATTTTGGTGTTGTGCTCTGTGCTTTAACTATTCTCAAACATTCTCTTTTTTTCCTGCGCTTCTAATTCTCCTCCTAGCTTTTAGATGAAAAGAAGACACAGGAAAACGAGTAAGAACATGTCAGAAGCTCCGTACGCGACACATCTGTTATACGCGGTATACCTTTGTGGTTTTTTTTCGAATGTGTCACTTCTTCCGCCACGCTCTTGTATCTCGCCCCCTCCCCTAGAGAATGTGCAAAAAATAAGAAAAGCTGCTGTACTTGGTGGGAGTAGCCACTGCAAATTAAAATCTTCATTCCGGCCACGCGGTGATCTAGCAGCAGATTATCGCCCTTTGTGGGATATCATAGCAATCTGAATGCAAAATTTGGTTGCTGTAGCTTTTATAGGCACCTCACAGCCACGTGTGCTTCGATTTTCGCCATTTGTGTTTTGGCTTTTGATAATCCGTTTTGTTCGCTAAATTCTCGGTCATTGGTTATTCCCTTGATTCGCTTAAGACTTATTTTAAGCCAAGGCGTAAGAAAGGGCTGTACTAAAATAATGACTTTCAATAAAGTTTGGATTTTTAATTAGAAATCGGTTTAGATTTCAGAATTCTAAAGCTGATTCGATGCGACTCCCACTTTTGATTTTGGGGGTAGGATAGTGTTAGCCAGACATTAAAGTGTATTTACATTACGGGGGGCATGCATATTACCCCGTCCCTTGTCTAATCCCAGACTCACTGCCACTTTCGGTCAAGCCACATTCCTCTAACGCTCTGTTAGGCTATCCCGCTTTCGAACAGATGTTATGTTGCGACTTCGGCTATGGAACCGAAGTCGTGACTTGGCCTGTTCCAATTCTCATTTTGTTCCACAGCCGCCTGATGGAACATGCTGCTATGGCATTCTGCCGGCTCAGTTGCGCGGCAGTTGCTGCTTTGTACACATTCCTCGGCGCTCATCCTTCATCATCGTTTTCGTTGTCAAATATTACGTGTCTTGGTCTACGAATTTTCGTCCTCATCGTTCGTTTTCCAGTTGTCTTCGTCGCCGCCGTTACGTGACGTCGTTACCGATGAATTTAATCTGAGACCAGTGTTTTCGTTATGGAAAAAAGGAAAAAAGTGACGCACCCAAAAAATATTGAAGAAATTGTTATAAAAAATGTAATTAAAAAAAAACATGTAAATAAATGTAACATTAGTATTATATTAGAAATCCAAATTTTAGTTTTATGTATAGACATTAATTTTTAAATTTTACCTGTTACTCATACACACTGTGGGACAAATGTCAACACCTCTGAAAAAGTCCAGATGGTTGTCGGCTGCCTGTCACTAGGTAAAAAGTTGATTACATTTTAAGCATTGACTTCCTTCTTCTCCGCCTCTTTTGGCTCTGGTTGACTTTATTTTAGCGAACTTTTTTAAGCTGTCCGGCAATGGACTCGACTTTTCTTTTCTGTCCTTGTAATTTCTGCTGTTGCTTCGACTTCTTGGTCCTTCATCTGTCTGGGTGTCCAGCGTGCATTTGTTGTTGATACTCACAGAACTTGCACACAGAGAAACTTATCTGAGTTTGGTTGCAGCAAGAGCAGCCGACTCGCTTGATTTGCTCTGCCGACCGCTGTTGATGTTGGCTGCGGCTTCTTACGGATACTTATTGGTTGAATGGGGATAAAATAGTTCACACTTCTATAGAGACTGGGAAAGAGTTTATTTTTTTGTCTTCTGTGTGTTTGTGGAACTCTTCCTAATAAATTGTATTCTATATATTCAGTCCAATGCTTCGTAGCTTAGATTATTGAGGTGGAGGGGGAGGTACTGCGATTGTCGAAGTATATTTTTAATGAGATTATTATGGATCAGGGTGCATTAAAATCACGAAATGTTCATAAATAAGTAGACTTTTAAAGAACACAACAACTAAAATATTAAAAACGAGAAGGGACGTGTTGGACTCTTCTTAAGCGTCACAACTTTTATTCCCGGTACTCAGTACAACAGGGCGGGGCGAAATTTTGAAATACACTTGTAGCAGTGTGAGCCTACAGCCATCTCGATGCAAAATTTGGTGGCTCTAGCTTATATAGTCTCTGAGATCCAGGCGCTCAACAAGACCAACGGACGGATGGGCAGACGTACAGACGGACGGACAGACAGACATGGCTCAATCGACTCGGCTGTTGATGCTGATCAAGAATATATATACTTTATGGGGTCGGAAACGTTTCATTCTGTGCGTTACATACAACCGTTTTCCCAAAAAATACTATTTAAAAATATATTTACTCTTCGAGTACCAGGTATAAAAATTGAAAAGGGTTTTACCAAACAGCAAAGGAGACTGCATAGCAGATTTTTTTTTGAACATCCTTTATGGGCACAAGCAAATAACACTTCCCGACACGATTTTACCTCAAGGAACCAAACCCACTTAATATGAAGGAAATGGAGCTTAGAAATGGTGTAATGATAATTATGACATAATAATTCGAATAATTCGAATTTTAATAATAATTCAATGGCAGGAATTGTTTTTTAAAGATTTTAAGTCTGGTATTTTTTCTTAAGGTTTTTTCAGAGCTTTGTTTTTCAATAACTTTCTATTACAAAATGGTAATAAGCCATTTGGTTTTTTTTTGCATTCGAATATTTCGGGCTTCCTGGCTCCAGGCTCATCTTAAATTTGGTAATTTCAGACCAGTTTCAGACCAAGCCGCAAAGACCAAATAAGAAAGAGAGTGCATGACTCGGAATATAACATGTCCGAAACAAGAATAAATAATGAAGAATGACAAAAATTAGTTACGCCTACATGTATAAAAGTTTAATAATTAAAACAATGCACACAAGCATATGAAAATATGTACCTAATATTTTAATTTACATATATTAATATATGTTATAAATACTGGAGTTAAATAAAAGTATGAATCTATTTAAACGATAAACTACATATGTAAATGTACACAGTATGTATAAATATGTATGTATGTTTTATATTTATCCAATAGTCACTAAGGCGGCAGCAGCTTAATAAATCCATAATAAAGCACCAACAATTAATAAACAATATAATATCAAATATTTAAAATAAAAAGTTTTCCCATTGATTTCAAAATGAATATTTTTATTTTTTTATTTAATATTTTATTTTCTATCAGTGTAATTACCTGTTTTATCCTGTTCTTTCTGTATCCTCTTTTCCGATCTTTCCTCAATCCCATCATTATACCTTGCGGTCGGCCGGATAACTCTTAAAAAAAAGAATAGGAAATGCGAATAAAACTTATGCGATGTTTCTCAGTCCTTTTGAAAAAACTCGAATTATATTTTGTGTATGCTTTCCGAAAAGAAGTTTTCACGATTTTGTATTGTAATCGTTTCCACACGGTGGTTGAAGCTTTAAGATTATAATCTAAATTACCAAAAAACAACTCAAGCGACAAATAGGCAATGAAATGAATGCGAATTGTGTGGCATATGAATTATTTTGCATGAATTGGCCGATTATTAGCTGTAATTTACTGGCCATGCATTTATTCAATACAAGAAATAATTAATTTTCTGCCCGAGAGCTAGTATTCAATTCCGCTTCGTCCTGCTCAGCTTTTAAAACAATTTTAATGCTTAGCCTAGGGACAGACATGCAGACACATGTAAAAACATATACACTCACACATGCATATGGTGCATCATGGCAACTGCTGCTCCTTCGGGTCCGACTACGTCTTCACCTGCATTGCATCTTACAATTTGTAATGACTTAAATCAACGATGTCAATCATTGGTGTCATCTTCTTTTACTCAAGAACAAACACGTATTTGTGTGTCGACCTGCCTGTCCCGTTGTGTGCGTGCAACCATTGTATCTGCTGCTGCTGATGATGTTTCCAGAAACTCAACACTGAGCCAGAGCTGACCCAAAGTCAAGCCTCTCATCAAAGCAAGCTTACCGACTGAATATACCAGGAATATTATTTGGTATGAAGTGTTAGCAGTAGTAACCATCTATAGAAGGACGAGTAATCGTCGGCATTCATTTTCTCCACCAAGAGTCTTAATGCATTATAAACTGATTAATTTATATTTCATAACTTATTTAATTATTAAATGGTGCGGATATACGCCAAATATATTAAGAGAAGAAAAAGAACAGGAATTGCTCAAAAGATTACTTGGCCCGCACTTCTTCTACCATAATTTGAGAATAATTTAAAAATTGCTCATACGCAGCGTGTGATTTACATGAGTTGAAGCAGTTCTGGGTGCCCGATGGGGTCGCCCGACTAGGCCAATTTAACGGAGAGTCCAAGTCAAAGTCATAAATCTTGAAACAATAAAGCAGCCAAAAATGAGAACCTACACGAGCAGGGGTCTTTCTGCGAATTACGACTCCTGGGGTATATCGTGATGCCTTTTTATAGCATTTACATCCGTATCGTCTACCAGATAGTGCTCTGACTTCGACTTCACGTATGAAATATGATCATAAATCGATGTCACATTGGTGTTTGGCCTTGCATTGTGGTCCTGTTCTCTGGTTATATCTTGCTTTATCTTGCCGCCTTGCCACATTAATTGCCCCATCGACGTCAGGGGCTAATCCAATTTATTTGGTTTAATATATTGTGGAAATGTAGTTTGGCGAGCATCGAATGAATTGAATTTATGAATTTTGAATTGCATTTTAAAAACAAGCATTTATGCATTGCCAAATATTTCTGTTTTCAGGTTATCGGACGAGCTTGTGCATAAGTGGAAAATAATTTAATTGCTTTTATTCAAAAACCTGCACACAATTTAGATCTCTGTCTTTGTCTGTATGGCTCTGGACGATTTGAAGACAATCTCTCCACAAATAAGACCATAGTCCTTAAAGATTAAACAACTTTTCCCACTCGAAGTTGATTTTATATAGAAGAAGTCCTTCTCTCATTGTTAAAGTTCTCATTATCTTACCGCTCAACATCAGTCTTGGTTCTTCTTTTATCTTAGAGTCCGACTTTGATTTATGGACGAACAAAATAGTAAAATATCGACATCTGAGCCTTCTTATAATACTTACATTTTACTGTTTTGTTTTTTTTAAGAATGAACAGACTCAGGATCACCTTATTGTTTTTGTTGCAATATTTTCTGTGGATTTGATTTTGAGCCGCCTTGTTTGTAGATATGTAAGTACCTACAATTTAGTGGGTGACATGCTGCTGCTAATGCAGCTCCGTTTCTGTGCCTATGTTGTAGTAGGTAATTTTTAATGCATTTAAACGGCTGTCAAGTGGCCAAAACACGCCATTTGCTTGTTGCTCCAAAAATATGCAAAAACAGCGTGCACTTAAGACACATGCCCGCACGACCTGCTAACCGGTCTCCATGAAAACCTAAAGTAAGACATTCTCTGTGCTGCTGTTGTGTGTTAAGTTCGCAGTCAACGAAAAATTCCGCCAAATGCCAAAATATAAAAACTTTTCCATACGCCTAACCAGGATCAGAGTGGAGTGGAGTACTCAGTGGAAACGCATGCCATGCATGTTTTATACCCTTTATGTGGGAGGTTGGCAAGTAGGCTAATGAACGAATCGCACATACTTGAAAGGTCAAGAAACTAACTAATGGAAACCTTCTAACTAATGGAATCTTCTTTCTAAGATATGTAGAGAATTCTTGAAATATTATTTACGCATTTCTAATTTCAGGGTGCTCATTCCATAATTGTCCAAAATAAATACATACGCAGAAAAATAATTAATATCAGAAATTCTCTATTCAAAAAACAATATATTACACAAATCCCATATCAGATGAATGAAGAATAAAACTAATAAATTTTTTTTGTTCAGAGAATGTTATCTTCGTTATGTCTGGGCCATACAAATATTCAACAGTAAATTCTCAGACTGTTGTTTTTCTGTTCTATTCTTTTCATGGAAATGTAGGTCCGATCCAGAGGCATGGATGGCATGGAAAATTGAAAGAGAACACAAAAATGTTGCCAACTTTTTGCAAAACAAAAACTACTTCCACTGCCACTGCCTGCCATTTAGCCTGCTTCACTCACCCATCAGAATGTTGGGGTTGAGTCTACATCACAGCAAAGTAACTGAAAGGCAGGGAAGGGTGGTAGTCCGGGAGGAAAAAAGTTTCAACTGATTACGTTTGCTGTTGATAATGTTGAGTGACATTTGGTTTACGTATTCAGTTAAATGAGCGACAGTGGCTCCCCTGCACCGATTCCACAGAAAAATGTGAAGTGCTTTCACTGAACCCTCATGGCTGCTTCTCTTCGGTGATGCCTTTGCGTGTTCCCCTCCGATTTCCAGTATAGCCAGCGGGCTTGTGTTTCAATTAAAAAATAAATGTTTTTAATGTGCTTCAGAAACGTTAATGTGGATGCACATGGAATGGTTTTTAGCAATTAATTTCGAGAGCATAAAATATGAGAGAAATACATATGAAAATTAGCACAAGGTGAGTTTGGTGGGACTAAACCTGCCGATGCCATATTTCATATGAGCTGAATGATATTTTTATGATCATGACATATTTTCAACAGAATTGCATTAAAAATCTCGATCATACAGCACAGCAAGTGCTCAAAAACCTCTAAATTTTGTCCTTCAAAAGGGGTGGTAGTCAGCTAACGAAAACTTTCCCTTAACCTTAGTCATGCGAGCGACTGTTCGAGTACCAGAGCCCACCTTTTCAGCAAAAAAAAGCGGGCAGCAAGGTTTTTATCCCTCTTTTTGTAGCAGTCCCACCTCTGCAACCATGCGCCTGTTGTAGACACAAAATCATGTGCACTGCAATCAGTCTTCATTTACACTTGGCACATGGTCTCCTTTTAGTCTCTCACTACAAGGCTCCCAGTTCTCACCCACACTTAGGGAGAATTAGGTGGGAATGGTATGCGGTCAAGAGCTCTGCCTGAAGGGGAAAGTTTAGCTCAGTGGTAAAAAACATTCAAATAGCAAGGAACCTGACCTGAATAGGTTTGTGTGTGTGGGTTGCCCAACTCGGGTCTCTTTTTTGCGGCGCATAGATGGAGAAGGTAGATGGTATCTTCTCATAAGGACAAATTTTAAGGGGCAGGAGATCTGTACAGGTTGAGTAGATTCCATATATGAAGATTGTTCCTTTATTTAATGTTATACTTTCATTTGTTTCAACCAATCAAAAACTTTGCGACACATTGTCAATGCTCCGTTTAACGTATCTAATGCAAACATCCACAAAGATCTGAATATTCCAACCATTAAAGAAGAAATAAAGAAAACTAGTAAGAAATACATCGACAGACTCCACAACCACGAAAATAGTTTAGCCTTAAGTCTATTAGACAATAGCCTAACAGTAAGAAGACTGAAAAGATACCACATTCTCGATATCCCTGCTAGATAAATCCAACAAACTAAAAAGATGTTATATATAATAGCAGGGCTCATTGGAAAACTGCTATTTCTGTTAATTGAATATTAATTATACAATTTACTTATTGTTTAAAAACAGATTGTAAATATAAAGAGAATGAAAAAAAAAAAATAAAAATTTGTTTCAAGGCTGTTTCTTTTTTTTGCATTTATTGAAAGTGTTTAAATGTGGATTCTTTTCATATTGGTTTTGTTCCACTTTCATGTACTAGAGAGAGTCCCCGAGATTCTTACAGAGTGGCAGAGTGTGAGAGAAGCCTTACTGGTATTAAGGGATGATATGTTTCCGGAGGTCCACCTCTTAGTCCCACCCTTACTACCTGCCAACGATCTCTGTAGACTGAGCCTGAATAAGTTTCATGTGTGGATTCCTGTTTTTATACCCGGTACACGAAGAGTAAAGGGTATATTGCATCTGTGCTAGAAAGTGGATGTACATATGTAACACACAGAAAGAAACGTTTCCGACCCCATAAAGTATATATATAATCCGTAGAAAATAGATATATCAGATCTATTAGATCCCAAAATAAAGATCAGATTGGAGCATTATTTTACCCAGAATGACGAAATTAATACCGACAGCTTGTTTATTTTATCATTCTCTCATTGTACACTCTGACTCATGCAGTGTACAGCTCTGGGGGAGGGAGGCCGAGCTAAAAGGGCGTGTAGGTGTAAGTAGTGATCTATAAATATGTAGATGTACGTGTAGATAACAGATGAAAAAATTTAAAATGTAAGATTCGAAAAAATCGTTAGGTTAAATACTGTATGTACGGTATGTACGACGCGTACGAAGCGTCTCACAAACGTCCCAACTCGATGCTTATGTTTCTGTTGTTGTTTTTTGCAGAGCTGTTGTATTAACTTGACTTTTGTTTCAACATTACAGTTGTAGTTTTGGCATTGTTACTGTTAACATTGAACACAGTCGACCTGTAAGCCGCCCGTCCTCTTTTTCTGTACTTGTATCTCTCCGTCAGCCACAAACTTTGTAACTGTTGATTAAGCTCCTGACTCATCGTACTCGTATTCGTTTAGCTATGCGAGTATACATATTTCAGTATACATTTTTTTAATTATTGATTTACATTTACAGGCGAGTAAAGTTCGGCAAAGATTAATAAATATAACTTTGAATGCTTGCTGTGGTTAAAACTGAGACTCCCATAACCACAGAGAAGGAAAAACTCCCTTCGATGGGCCAGCAAAGCAAAGCAAATTAGTAATTATGAATTACAAAAAGTTGGTCTGGTCTGCGTCTTACGTCTTCGCTGACCAGTAGCCAAATTAAAGCATTATAAATTAATATTTTGGGAGCCTGGTCAGGACTGGCGCTGCTCTGGACACTTGGTCTCCAGGTGTAGTGTCTAGAGGAGAAGCGAAAGTATAAAGCTATACATTTTTCCATTGTATACAACATTCTATACATCCTGTTCTTATTTTGCCCATACACCATGCAGACAGCGATCCGGCATGGTTACTGTCCTTATTGCTTTTCTGCTACCCTACGTTTGTCTTCCATGATTATCCACATTCCTGTTCTCCCGAATCCCAGAAGGAATTTTATGCTCATTATAATGCTTAGACTAAAAGCCATTTTGTTTGCTTTTGGGGCTAACCATGCTGTTAATATGGGGAATCATTTACTCGAGACAGAGATATGAGGGTATGGCCAGATGCGATAACCGACAAAAGACACTTTTGCAACGGTGAGTCAATGTTTGCCATTCGATACTAGTTCGGAAGATTGAGGCACAATTGTGAACACGTTCAATTAGTTGCATTGTTTGTGAATTTGCACATTAACAATCAGTGTCCAGTTCGAGGTTTGTCTGTAATCCAGCTCCCACCAATAATGTTGAGTGCATTTTCGTGTTTAATTTTAGATTTAATTTGTAAAAGTTTCCGAGAACATTGTTTAATTATAACACATACCACCTCTGTAGAGTTGGAACTCTTTGGTTTGAACAAGAATTGAGTTGGGCAGAGATGCAATCACATGCTAAGCCAGAATCACACTAAACTCAAAATATTGCGCGTAATGTGAGTCAGCTGAAAGAGGAAATATGCTAAACAGTTGGGCTGGGACGGAAGGTGATGGATTTGGGAGAGGGGGTTGTCAAGAGAGAAGGACCTGAGGCTAAGCACGAGTTTGACAAAACTTGCAGACCCCACAAATTTTAAATAAAAGTGTTTTGATTTAAAAATCTTTTCTTTTATATTCCTGTCTCCTCTTTCTTTTTATATGTTTTTCCACTTTTTATTATATTATTTTACTTTGTTACCCAAAAATGGAAACAATTTTGTTGGCAAAACAAAAGTTTGAACCTTTCCCTTAGGTGACAGTTTTAAAGTTTGCCTTGGCTTTCTTCACTGCTTGAAATGATTACACTAAACGTCACGATGTTTTCTCGAAGAAGCAAACCAAATTTTTCTGTAAGATATGGGGCTTAGAATTGGTAAAGAACATTGATATATTGAATAGCGTATCTTAGCTAAAAATTTGAACCAAAGACTCTGTGATTTTAGTTTACCGCCTGCGAGCCACTTAGCTGCAAGGTCGTAAGCCCAGTCAGGACTAGCGTTTTCAGAGGCTTTCAAATGGGAATAACAACACTACTCGACAAAATCGAACTTTTTTTTCCTCTAGGAACCAAACCAAGTTTGTCTGAAAGATTTGGGGCATACAATTTGTAAATTAACTTTGTTTTTCACTCTTTGGCAGAATTTTTTTAAACTGTTATTTTTGTAAAGATTTTTTAGATGTAGCTCTTTTTTTCACAAAGCTTAAGTATTTTACATCTGGTTGTAATGAATTTTTACATTTACATTTACTAAACAGCTGATAACCGTCTGTTAAATATGAATCTTTCAAATGCAAAAATTATATTTATCCATTTTTTCTAATGTTGTCTTTATTCTCTCCATCTCTGTCTCTCTCTGCGTCCCTCTCTTGCCTGCCACCCAATCCGCTCCTTCCAGTCTTTCTGCGTTTCAGGTATTTTCATTTACTTTATATGCTGCTGTCCCGACTGATGACCGCTTTTGGAAAATGATATTTTTTGCACCAATTTAACTCTTAATTGATTTTGACCAATAAACCCCACCCCGTGGTCGTGAAAATCGTCCATCGGCATTTCTGTTCTGCTATCTTTGACAATTTATCTGGCTATGATTTCGGAGCCTGGTTCCGTTTTCGACCCATCCGTCAACTGATACCCTTTCTTGGGACAATGGATCGTCCTCAGCAATTAAAGCCATCTATTTCAATTTCCCAGAGCCATTACCACCCATGCAACCAACGGCCGAGTTCATGCAAAATTGTTTGTATATTTGTGTGGCAAGGCTCACTCGTACGACACTGGTGGAAGCGCTATCAACATTTGTCCGCTCCTTTCACACACTAAGCCATTTTTAGCTGTTGTGCCTCATTTTCTATAGAGAACCTCTCCCCGGCAAACCATTCCCCCAATGGCTGCCGGCATCATCAATAGTTGAGACTTCAATATCCAATAATAATTATTATTATTTTAAATGATTTAAAAATTGGTCTCCTCTTTTGTCATTTGTTAGACTGCGACTCTCCGTCTCCGACTGCTTACAAATTTGTCTCGTCTCGTTCTTATTATTTTTTTAAGAACATTTTTCTCAGCGATCCCTAGGGATGAGTAATGTCAAAAATTTTAAGAATATTCAGGCTAAATGAAGTAAGCTTTACAGTCTTCGTGGTCTTTTAAAAGTTTTTAACGCTCCGTAGAGCGTTTTCCGTTTTCACCCCATAAAGTATGTACACATACTCTTGATCAGAATCAATAGCCGAGTCTATAGCCGTCTGTCTGTCCTTCTGTCCGGTCCATCCGTCCTACCGTCCGTCCGTCTTGTTTGTCGGCTAGTTCTCAGGTACTATAAAGGCACCAAATTTTTCCTCCAGACTGCTGCATGCTCACACTGATACAAGATATTTTTTATATTTCTCTTAACTTCCAAATTGTGGATACAGCATATCTCCCTTTGTGGGTTCGAAAGGGGGCGGGGTGAAATTTTGCTGTATCCACAATTTTAAAGATAAAAGAAATCTAAAAACGTAATTCTGTGGGAATGACCATCAGATCACTGAATTGGGATTGGATTAGATCATTATTATAGCCAGAATGAAAAAATAAATTTGCAGTAGCTACACCCACCCCGTCTAGCATCTTGGATTATTTTTTCACATTCTCTCATTCCACACTCTGCCTCATTCAGTGTTTAGCTCGGTATTGAGCTAAAAGAGCGTGCTGTGGGGAGAAGTGATGAAAATTTAGATGACATATGTAGAAAAATTGAAAAATGTAAAATACTGACGATTTCCGGGTATAAAAGTTGTGACGCGTAAAAAGCGTCTCACACGTCCCTCCTCTTTTGCTTTGAAATGAATAATTCATGACTATCATTTGGTTATTAACGTGGATGAGCACCGAGCAGGATCTGTAAAACTTTTAATCGAATTTCATTTTTATTCTCAAATGGGTTTTGTGCTCCTCCCTTTTTTGGCCACATTAAACTGCAATTTAAACATTTAGTAATGCGTTTTTCGGTTATAATAGAAAAAATTAAATAATCTCCGTCTACCTCAGCCCGTATTCACTGAATTCGTGGAAGTTCCGCAACAAACATGAAAAGAAATTGTTAAAACTGTGGACCGAAAAAATGTTTTTAGGCTGTCTCTGCCATGGCCAAATTACGCCGAGTTTGACTTGAAAATTGACTTTTAGAACAAGGGGGAAAACATGGGAATGAATTTCATGGTGAAATAACCAGAATGGAAATAGCCCTGTATTTCGAGCTTTTTAGTCTTTAAATTTGGAAAAGTTATGCCTAGATACATTTTCTCCGTCATGAATTACGCAGTCTATAGGTCCTATTTCAGCTATTCTGTTTACTTGGGTTTTTATTCTATGCCAGCAAACAAAAATGAAAATGTGGGATATAATAGAAGAAAACCAAAAAAACATTAAAAAAGGAACAGCAAAATATGTAAATCAATAAAATATTGATTAGGATAACGGTAAAAGTCAAAGTAGCAAACCAAGAGCGACCATTCAATAAGAAATAATTTGCAGTAATGATGCTGGCCCTGAAAAAGGAGACGGTGAAGATGGAGATGATATTTTGAAGATTTCATTTTTTTTTATAAAGATGGTAAAGATACTGATTAAGTTATTAAGCTTCTGGCCATACAAGAGCGACGCCAGAGCGAGGCGATTGCCAATTTCCTGCCCTGACAATGATTTACATGCCGACATTTTTTTTTTATACCCGGTACCCGAAGAGTAAATGGGGTATACTGTATATGTGCTCGAAAGTGGATGTATGAAACGCAGAGAAGGAAACGTTTCCAACCCCATAAAGTATATATATTCTTGTTTGGCATCAATAGACGGCCAGTATCTTTCTGTCTGTCTATCCGTCCGTCTTAATGAACGCTTGGATATCAGAGAATTTAAGAGCAAAAGCAACAAAATTCGTGCATCCATAATGCTGGGATATCACACTACTAAAAGTGTATTTCAAAATTTCGCCCATGTGTACATATTTACATATATGTATGCTGACTAAGTACAGGATATAAAAGTTGTGACTCGTACGAAGCGTCTCATACGAAGGGAAGAGAGAGAGAGACGATTCACAAGTAAATTTGCTACATGAAACAAAACAATCAATCAAAAAAGCTTACAAAAATACGAAATCATGTGGGAGATGGGAAAACCCCCAAAATCTCAAAGAGTTGGAAATGAACTTTTGAAAAGTGCTTGCTCCTCCCAGATCAAGCAGCTGATAGACACGCCCAGCACAATTATCTTATGGTCCTTTAGTGGGTTCTTTTTTTTATATTTTGATGGCACGTGGCCAAGCAGGGAGCAGGCATTTAAGTCAAATTCATCATGGAAAATCTGTCAGCTTATTTCAGGTGCTAGTCCTCTACTAGATCGATCCTACACTACGTATTCTGACTCTTCCACTGTTTATTGGGCCTCTTTACCCTCTGTATCCTCTTACTTTGGCTACAAGGGATAGCTCTGGTCTGTGCACGGTTTCCCTCCACTCCGCCTTTCACTATCCTTTGGAAATGACTTACATATATTTAAATAAAATTACTTACAAAAACGATCATTTACTTTAATTGGATTTTTTAATGGCATAAAATTATTTTCATTTCCGTCACTGAATCGAATCACAAACGCAAATGAATGCGGGAGAGCAAAAAGGACACTGAATGGCACAGTAGTGCCGCTGCGCTGGTGAGCGGCTGGTTAAAAGTCTGCCAATTGCATTTGGTTAACGTCCATATTCCTGGGCTGCCCCTTAAACGAGTCCTTCTGCTCTTTAAGGTTATCTTGAGTTCCCTTCATTCAGAACTAGTTTCCCTGTCCCTCCGCCACACACACACTAAATATAGCGAGTAGGAACGTGTGAGTCGCTTCCTACGCGTCACAACTTTATACCCGGTGGATTCAGTCGTTTTTCGAATTTTACATTTAACATTTTCTCTAAATCTGTCATTTACATCAACATCACTTATCCCGTTAACATGCCTTGTTTGCCCAAGAACCACACACTGCATGAGGCAGAGTGTGCAAGCGAGAAAGACTGACAAAAATAGGCAAGCAAAGATGAACAGACAGACGGACATGACTATATTGACTCGGCTATTGATGCTGATCAAGAATATATATGTATACTTTATGAGGTCGGAAACGCTTCCTTCTGGGTGTTGCATTTTTCAACCAGATATACAATATTCCCTTATTTCTCTTCGAGTATAGGGTATACAAATGTTGAACAAATTCGGTTGCATCTGTAGTATCTCTGAGTGCAAATCTATTTCGAGTATCAACATACTCGAATGTACACATATGTACATGTGGGTTTCAAAATACCCACCAATATAAAAAAATTTATTTGAAAATATCCTTGGAATTTTTTTCGTTTCGTTTCGCTGGGTTCAAGCTCTAACTGGCACCAGGTAAAAAGGATTTTTAAACGGTGTTTTTCGCCAAAGCGAAGCCAAATATAAAATGTTGTGTTTTTCTTTCCTTCCGCAACTCGTTCCATCTCGCAAACTCCCAATTCCATCTCCCACTGTGAGCTTTAATGGCGTAGAGCATTAAAAAATATTCTGTGAATAATTCAGCATTTGATTTCTCATATTTTTGTGACACGCAAATTTCCTATCCGTCCCCTAAATTAATAATGCTGCGCATAAAAGATAATACAAAATATCAATAAAAATAAATATTTAAAATAGAATTGTTAAGAAATTATTTATAATCTTCCCGCAGAATGAAGATGAATTAGGTGTATTTTTTTAAAATTGATTCTATAAATGAATTGCACACATATTTGTTTACATTCGTTTAAATATTATTGTTATAACTTTGGGGTAGGGTAATCCAAATGTATGTGTGTTCAATTGTGTTTGTTTGTCGAACTCAAATATTGGCGACCATCAATTAATTATATGGCTTATCGACTGACAATCGCTCTGAAAGGTGAGCGCCCTTTTTGTATTGTGTTTGCGTGTGCTTCTATTTTGTTTTTACTGGCCACGTTCATAAAATATTCAAAACTTAATTTTCGCCGCATTGCATTTGACATATTTGCATAAAAACAATTATCACAAATTGAAGAGTCGCCACCACAATCGTTGACATTTGTTTATTTGCTCTTATTGGATGTACCCTGTCGTAAATGTTTATATAATTTGAATTAAAACTTCATTGTTCAAGAATATTGTGGCGGTGGACTATGCTTCGGGAATGGCGCAGGGCCTGGGATATTAGTAAAAGGTTCAGAATATTATAGATTTTAATGGAGTGGAGTAGACCTTTGTCGATTGAGCGCAAGAAAGGTATTGCGGTCATTGTACCTACAGGATAAGTTTATAATAATTTTTATTAAGTATAATTTCCTGTGCCATGTCTCTGTCACAGATTTTTCCAGCCTTTTAAATGAAGAGAAGCAAACACCGTGCAAATTGTTTACATGAAAATTACATTATTTTTTAACAGGCAGAGAGGCAGGCAGGAGGAGGATGTAGGAGGCCCAAACAATGGCGTTAACTTAATGGCAGACGACTATCCCCTTAACAGCAGCTGGTAGCAGAAGCAGACTCACACGAATTAAAACCTCATGTAATTTAAGTCAACAACAGTGAGCCCAATGGCAGCAAAAGGACTAACAAGAAAATCACATTGTCGACACCAGTAATGGTGTCACCAGATGGTGAATGGAGGATTGCTTTCTTTAACAGCATAATCAAAATCCTAATCATCATCATAGAATGTTTTCTGAATTTTTAGACTCCCTGACCCATAGATACAAGTCCCCATCTCTAAAGTGTGTACCTTGGAGAGGCAAATGTGAAACTTAAAACCGAGACAATGAGCAACCCAACGAAAAAGCCAAGCAAAGCCCTGTGTATCGCTCTATAAAAACACCAGGATGAGCCCGGAAACTGGGCAAGTCAGGTAGGCTGCCATCGTCATCATTATCATCTTCTTCTTCGTTATTGTACTCATAGTAGCTTGTCCTTTGTTTTTGCTACAATGTGCCGGACTTTTTTGGTTGAATGATCAGAAAAGTTGCAGACAACAGCCTCGTGAGAGAGGTTGAGGGTGTTGAAAAAGGTAACTCGAAATGTGTGTGATTTTGGCTTGTGGCTTGTGTATTAATGCAGGATCACATAGGAGGGGCAAAATAAACGTACAGACAATTTTCATGAATTTGCCATACGCTTTACGAGAATTTCTGAATCGATGGGGCCTTAAGCAGCTTTTGCTTCCATTTAAAGTCATGTTGGCAATTTGCTAATTAGGCCGAAAGCAATGTTAAGAAAGTTTTCTATGGTGATAGTAGAGTGCCACTGTACAGTATCTTTATAGTATAAGTATGTACATATATGTAACCAAAGTTAGTACAAATATATCTCAGAGAAGAGCATGGATATTAAAATCTTGTAGTTGTATGTTGTATGTTGTAAGTTGTATGTCAAGACCTGACCTCAATTAAATGAGGTCAGGTCTTGACATACAACTGCAAAATGCACTCAAGCATACACGAAAGGCAATCAAAGGATCTCGTTAGGCTTAGAGATTTTAATTGAAAAACGAAAGCGTTACAAATTTAATTTTGCACTTTCATATTTATGCCAAGTCTTGTCCCAAATATTCTTGTGGTGCGGCTCTGGCTATGGGCCTTGACTGATGAGTTTTCCTGTATCCATTTTTCCCTCAATTCCTAAAATTGTTCTCAGTTCACCTCTGTACTTCTTGTTCTCGTATGTGAACCGCTATGGTTGCAATAATTTACAATATGTGCCCATTTTCCTGTATTTTCGCTTGCAAGATAATTAAATGACATTGCCGCAGAGCTTGAATGGTCCGTTGAAAGAACGAGTTGCCCAAAAAAGTGCCTCCAGTGAACTCTAGTACTGGCAGAGCCAATGGGTTCAACTCTGATGATTTAATCTTTGTGTCTTGGCATTGCAACTTCACACAGCCACTGCCACGCCACGTCTGATACGGAACATAACAGAGATTACTCAGTCAGTCGGTCGAATACATTAAATTCAATTGAATATTTCATAAGTTGCCAGCCAAACAGTCGAATGCAGAGTGCAGAGAGAGCAACAATAACCATTGAGAAAATAGTGTGGCAACACGAAAAGCGGCAACCCACGCCAGCGCTGTGTCTGTACAAGAATAAGTGCACTTCTCGGAGCTGGCAGGGAAATCGTCTGTCTGTCTGTCTCGATTGCGGCACGCTCATAATAGCCGCTGAGCTTTGAACCCAAAAAAGGGAGTACGGTTGAGCAGACAGACAGACAAAAGTCGAAGCCAAACCACAACGGGCGAAAGAAAAAAGAAGGCATGGACACCAGCCAATAGAGTACATGGAATGAAATCTAGGATACTTCCTCTTAAAGATACAGCTTTTGAAAACAATTTTTATTTAAATAATTAAAAAATAAAAATTTGAGAAATAAATTATGTTTAATTATTTTGGAACGTTGGCTGGATTATCTTGATAAGCGACGAGGTAAACAAATAAGCACATATGCATTTACCTTTTATGCACTACAAGGATCTGGTCAATTTTTGATAAACGGGTAGTTTAACCCCTAAAAAATTGCAGAGCGCGCTGCAAAAATGTGAAAGTGGCAGTCAGACAAACGTTGTTCAACAAACATGACCTGAAGAGGTGGCTCTTAGAATGCTACAAAATAAAGAGGGGTAGGAGAACCAAACACGAAAAGGAGGCGTGTTAGAGCCCTACCAAATTGCAGCATTATTAGGTACCCATGAATTATGGAACTACAATTGGTAGAAACAGAAATACTACATCTAGGGCAAGGATGGACTAGAGCTCGTCATATCTAATATGCCACAGGCGTCTAGTTAAATAATTGAAGTTTTTCCGATCCCTGGCAGCAATGTGTAGACGAAGGAAACTTCTTATATCTTATTCATTATGTTATTATGTGTTTAAACCTCACACAATACAATGTGAAGAGCTTCTCAAGGAGTTCGCTCGCTGGCTTTTATTGTTTATTGGCAGAGCTAACATTTCACTCTGCAATCCTTTTCCAGACTCTTAAACGTCTGAGTTGGCTCCGCCTAAGTGCAGCATCGAGTTTCTTTAACCTTGCTCTTTGCTCCTTCTAAAAGAGTAACACAGGAAATTGTTATGCTTAATGGCTTTTCTTTCCGAGACTCTGTTCTATCGGAGTAGCTGGTAGGAAATGCCTTCAATGTTAATCGCTGCTCCCTTAATAATTGATTAGTTTGTGGCTTGTGTTAAGTTATTCTGCACCCTTTTTTGGCTTCTGCCTTTGATTAAATCTATCATTCCCTCCACTAAATTTATCTTTCTTAATTTCCAAAATATTTTACCCTTGAATGAGAGTTCATTTTGAGTGTAGAGACGTAGTGGGGGAACTTTCGAGTGTTCGCTCATACAAGTATTTTTAAAAAGGAGCAACGTGTACCAATTTCAGGCTTTCTGAAATTTCTTCTCTTTTTGTAATCATAACATAATGGCCCAGCATTATAGTTAATGGATTGCAAGTGTTGCCAGGCGGCGTCTTTCGTTCTCGCTCTTTGGTTTTTTATCTTGCAAAAAGGCAAAGAGCTCCCCCACCTCCATTCCCTATCCGCATCCTGGACGTCAAGGGCTCCGCTCCCAATATGAGCAGCTGTGGAAGTCAGCTCCCGGAGTGCCATTTCTTAATGGCGCTAGTTGCCTTTCAAGTGTAATTTCCGTGTCCCAAGTGTTTGTAATGTGAACGAATTTCTGCAAAACCTGTCTGTTGCTTTTAAAATTATTACTTTATTTTTAAAAATGACGGACTGACACCCACCCCAGAGTTAAGCCTTTAAACGCTGCCCCAAAACGAGTTATCTATAGTTTTGCACTCACTTGCAATTTGCTTCTTGTGGAAGGCCAACATTCTTACTGTGTTTCCGTTCGACTTTTCCGGTGTCCAAATATATATTTTGTACGCGGCTTCATTTAAACCTATTAGCCCGTAGTAGTACGATGGGACTGTTTGCGAGCTGTGCGCTTAAATCCAGACATGAGTTTAAAGAATCAATAAACTAAGTAAAATAGCACTCTGGTGTAACCTTTATCAGTGCCTGGAATAATAGTACATTTATAAATGCGGAAAGGTAACGTATATTTTTATGCTTGTGCTATTCTCTCGGAGGCAGAAAATCGATATGTATTTCATTACAATTTAAAAACAAATTAATAAAATTAACATGGGAATAATACAGGGGTTCATACCGTTGCAACCTTTTTGTCCGCCTTTTACCTATATTTCCTCTCTAAAATACATAGGCCATAATGAAAGATCAAACTAAACAAAAGACGAGTAAAAACAAGTTTATTGAATATTCAAAATGTTTTCTGTATTGTTGCAGCATTTGCAAAGCCTCTGGAAGGAGAGAAAGAGCCGTCCACCCACAGATGTGCATATAGATGGTCTGCATGGCTGGGTAGCCCATCCCAGATTCATAAAACAAGTTTTGTTTTGTTTTCGTATTTTCTTTGGGTATGCAATTTGTGGTCGTTTTCGTGTCGTTTTTGTACTGATATTTATTGCGTTTTCTTAGCCCAAGCCTGAGACAGGCATGGGTATAGAGTTTGAATGCTTTCCTGCGTTCTTGAAGAACTTTTTGGCTCTTGTGCCACTTTTCTCTCTATATTTATGTTTGCCTTGAAAAAACTTTTTAAGCAGCTCTTATACAAATTTTCTAAAGGAGGGAAGTTGCGCCTTTGTTCTACAGATGCTGCTGGAGAAGAAACAGGGAAAGGGGGAATCCTTTTGAAAGTCGGAAATGTTACATCAATATTTCATCTTTGAAAAGCTATTCTAGGAGTAATAATTATCATTAAATAATTATAATTTACCAATCGACATGAATCGCAGCCGCTAAATGATCGAAAGCTCATCTTGTATAAAAACCATGAATTGCTAAACACCTTTCTACCCACATCCCTTGAACATTTTTATGTCTGCTGCGTTGGAATGTTGTGGTGGAAATGTCTGAACACAGACCATACAACGCGCAAGTGGCTTCAATTTGAACATTTATCGGACCCCATCTGCATTTTTATACCCGGTACTCGAAGAGTAAGTAGGGTATATTGTATTTGTGCGGAAAAAGTGTAACACACAGAAGGGAGCTTTTCCAACCCCACAAAGTATATATATTCTTAATAATCATCAATAGCCGAGTCAATATGGCCATATCTGTATGTCCGTCCGTCTGTCCGTCAGTCTTGTTGACTGCCGGGATCTCACAGACTATAAATGCAATAGCAAACAAATTTTACATCCAGACTTCTGTATGCTTTATTTAGCCCCGCTCCCTTCCGCCACCTTAAAGAACGAAAATCTACAATTTTGATGAGAAAAGAAAACTAAAAACACCATTCCGTGAATGATAATATCTATCACATCACCGAAATGGAAGAGATTGGCCCCCTGTGAGGGGGCGAACTCACAGAGCGTGTTGGCGTAACAAGTGATGTAGATGTAGATGCAGAAGAGAGATGCAGATTTCAAAATTGAAAATGTTCAATTAAAAAAAAAATATTAAGGTACAGATATACTAGCTAGATCTACTAGTATCGGGTATAAAAGTTGTGAAGTGTGAGAAGCGTCTCACACGTCCGTTATCATTTTTATTATGTCGACCACTGGTTTGCAATGTTTAGTACCACTTTGTATCTAACGAACTCGATTTTTTCCAAACGGGCTCTACACCCATGCTGGGGTCTGTGCCTGAGTCTGGGCTTGCAGATCTTCAGCGTCGAGCTTGACGTTCGCTTCAATGGAGTATCAATCAACGGCCAAAAGCGGGAAATGAATTCGTTTACTCACAACAGGCGAAGTAGGAGTGGGAAAGTAATGGTCTGAAGCGGTGGAGGTCCAGTGTGCAGATGCTGAATTGTTCCTGCTGGCTCGGCCGGATGCCATGTTAATTAAGTGTTGGTGGCGTCGTCATCAGCGGCAAGGACGAAGCCTAGCTAGAGTCCGTGTCTCCGTGTGTGCCACCGTGTCTCCTGACAAAAAAGAATTTAAAATTTATAGTGGAAAATGTCTCGGTCTACCCTCAGGCAGGGAGTGACAGCTCGGAACGATGTCAAGCGCAAGATATTTTCTTGGATGTGGATGTGCAATACAACAGTTGTCTTACTATGGGAGATATACCCACTGCGATAGCTCTCAAATGTTAGAAATGAAAGGACTTATGGAGCAACAATCTCATATGTATATTTCGAAACGAGACAACTGCAAACAAAATGTATTTTTCTGGCTTTTAAATGCGTTTTAAAAACCAAAAATTGCCAACGAATTGCCATTTGCGGTTTTATCGTTCTGAACAAGAAGGATACAAAATCTGCCATTTATTTTTCTTTTCTGACTTTCCAGTAATATCTCCTAAACTTTTCCGGGACTTACTATGTAGCAGAAAACAGTTTGGAGAGAAGTAATTACGCAAGCATAGCAGAAATAAAAAGCGAAGGCAAAGGCAACTCATACGCCGCAACAAAACAACAGAAAATCCGCCAGAAAAGCATAGCGAAAATATTAACATGAGGATGGGAAGGGCCTTTAAATATGGCAAAAGGACTTGATTAATGTGAGAAAGGGAATGCTCTTTTTATACCAGGTACTCGAAGTATGTGTGTCATGTCTGTCTGTCCGTCTGTCCGTCTTGTTTGTCGGCTAGTTCTCAAAGACTATAAGAGCTAGAGCCACCAAATTTTGCATCCAGACTGCTATATGCTCACACTGAAACTAGTGTATTTCAAAAATGAACCACGCCCCCTTCCGCCCCCGCGAAAGGGCGAAAACCTCCCAAATCTACAATTTTGATAAAGAAAGATAAAGATAAAAAAACTAGAAACGCCATTCCGTAGGGAATTGCCATATCTATCAGATCACTAAGTTGGGATCCGATCGGATCATTATTATAGGCAGAATGAAGAAATTAATTTTCAGTGGTTAAACCCACCCTGTCCCGCAGCTTTTGTTGTTCTTTTTACATTCTCCCATTCACACTTTGCTTCTGCTTCACTCGGCCCCTGCCTCTGCCCTCCCCCTGCCGATTCCTCTTCCGACTTTTAACCCACCCCGTCCCGCAGCTTATATTTGTTTTTTTTTTTGTGCGGGCGCTGCCTCTGCCTCGAGTCTGCAGTGTGTGGGTCTAGGGAAGGGAGGCGAGTTAACGGAGCGTGTTGGTGTGAGAAGTGTTTTAGATGTAGACGACAGATGAAGAACAAATTTAAAATTTGACAAAACACCGCTAAGGTGCAGATGTAGTACTGAGTGCCGGGTATAAAAGTTGTGACGCGTAAAAAGCGTCTCACACGTCCCTTCTCGTTTGCCTTGTAGATTACATACAAGAAGAAATTTGAAACTCTCACAAAACCATTAATGTTAATAATAATATTTTATTAGAAAAGTGGCTGATCTATTTGAAAAAACCAAACGGTTTCTTGAAGTTCCTCACTTTGTAATACAAATATGGAAATTCTGGCGAAATGTATGGGGCCCACAGGCTTCTCTTGGAGACAAGCTACAACGAGTCCAGCAGCGAGATTCATATGAATAAAAAACTATTTTTAATGGTTAGAAACGGTCAACAATAGAGCCGAGACAATTCACATTCCATTAAAGCGTAAGTCACTTTCACATGGCCGTCCTGTCCGCTAGGAACATAGGACAAAGCTCCGCTTTTAGTTTTTCGGACATTCCGCTTTGTGGATTTGTGGATGTATTAAGATTTCGCTGGTTGGTTGGATTCCGGTTTTTTATTATTTGTACCTTGAGTTGCGAGGGTTGTTGGGGGTAATTGGGACGTCAAAGCTTAGAGTAGATAGAGCCAATGGCATGAATTGACTGGGAGCCAGCTCCTCATAAACTGCCTCCATCACCGCACATTTCTGGATTGCAAAATTCTCCTCGGCCACTGTGATCAGAGTAGGCAGGACACAGTGGCCTCCTTGCTCCATCTGAATGAAACTAAAGCGAACTTACTTCTTGGGGGTGTGATTTAGTTTGACGGCGCGAGAGTGCGAATGAGAACGAGGCACCATGCTGGCTACACGTGGCTGGGGGCAGGAGCAAAACTCGATGCAGATGTCACGGGGAGTCGACACTCGACTGCGCTGCGTTGCGCTGCCCTCCGCAATGCACTATGACTTCGCAGTTGTATTTTTTGAACTGACTTTTTTAAATCAATATCCACTATTCCAACTTCTAACAGAAGGTCAAAAAGTTATTTTTCACGAGAAAAACATATGACAGATTTGTTTAATATTGCGGATTATTTCTTTTGGAGCGGAAGATGTTAACACTAGTCGAGGACGACTAGTTAGTAGTGATGATTATCATAAAAGTTATGTAACTACAAACGTATCAAATTGTCTTTGCGTTTGCGACGCCATAAAATATATGTATATATGTATGTATGTATTATAGGTAATTATCAATAGTTGTATTACAATCTTTATCTACCAACACTGACGCAGTGTTGTAGTCAATTCGCCGAAGTCAGCCCTCTTTTCCATATGACGAAACCATCATATTACAGTTTGGGAAATGTATGGGAATTTTTTCTCAAAAAACACATTGAGATCTTAATTTCACCGACGATTATGTGTCTCAGCCCAGTTAACGTACACGATGGAACATTTTATGACTGACGAATGTTGAAAGCATTTAATGGCTTCATACAACTTGCCCGAAGTGGCTAGCGGCGCCACATCGTACTCATCATCGAGCTCGTTTCGATGTTGCGTGTGTGTGCTCAGCTCTCGTCAAATTTCCATCAGGCCAAATTAATAACAATTCCGTCAAAACCGCGCCGACGATAGACGTGACGGGAGCAGACGTCATTTTGTGGACTCTGGCGCAGTATCCTGGGGGATAAAACACATTTACTAACTCACTCACCACTTTCGCTCTTTCACTTTCACTGTGAGAGTATTCTTTACTGTGCCGAATTTTGAATTACAATTTTTAATTTACGATTTCAAAGCGGGATACAGGTTATTCAGGACATCCCTGCCGTGCCGGCGGCATACCGTGTTATGTATTGCCTTCAATCATCAATGCATTGTTTTTCGGAACGTCTGGCTGGGACCGAGATGCGACGAGCCATCTGCCAAGGTGGATAAAGCAGGCGCCCTTTTAAGCTAGTTTACAGTTTGGCCAGCCAATTTGGCAAAGTTTTTGCTTATTCCGTCCATTTTTAATCCTTTAACATGGAGAACTTTGAATTCCATTGGATCTCTCTCGTTTGGGTGCGCATCACATACATCCAATGACCCTTACGTCGTGTGACATTTGAGGTTCTCCTGATTTGTAGTCGGCACACAAGTGCTGTGTT
The DNA here is from genome assembly GCF_900245975.1 of Drosophila guanche. NCBI lineage: Eukaryota > Metazoa > Arthropoda > Insecta > Diptera > Drosophilidae > Drosophila > Drosophila guanche. Next base: position 3,975,580 of record NW_022995744.1, on the reverse strand, counting down.
AAGCCAGTCAGACTGTAAGACGGCATTCCTTTCAAGGTATTTAGGCTCCTCTTTGACTCTTGTACCTTGGATACTTTCGTTTAATTGAGAGTGAAAAATCGAGGAGCCACGACAAAAATGGCTTGCATGGATAGTTACGCTACCTGGACTCTGGTCCCTCAGCTCCTATTACAACTGCGTTCGTAGCCTGTGCAATTGTCGGCACATACATCCATAGGTTGACTTGAAATGAAAACTAATTGACAATTCCGTTCGCATACCAAAAGGAGAGTGCCGACAAATCCTGCCATCGAAATTTTGAGTTTGACGACGGTAACACGTGATCTAATTGCTTCTCCGTTTCTGTCCATTTCTCATCTTCAGTGTAGCTGGCTTTGAGGTTGTAAGCTTCTTTCTATTTCCATCCGCCTTCTGCCTTACCGGTTGGCCTACTGACAAATGATGACCTGGCCGCTAACTGCTTTTGGTAATAAGCTTTATTGTTGTTAAATTTGTGTACGTGACGTCAGTAAAGTGTGCCAAAGCTCGCTCTGATCTATTTACATTGGTCTTGACTTATCCCATCTCCCATCTCATCATTCTAAAATAATGAATTTTTTTGTAAGATTTATACATAGACTAACATGATTATGGCTTCCGAGCTCTAAAAATATGTTAGTGGAATGTTACTCTTGGAAACTTTAGGTATGGAGATCTGATCTACATAAGTACACATGTATGTTATGTACTCGACTAGCCTGTCAACATATTATTCTATTGTATTGCTAAATACAGAGCATAGTGCGAAAAGTTAAGTGGTAAATAGGAACAAATAATTCAATCATAAACGCTAGCATATATGTACATATGTGTGCACATCAATTATTTTCTAAAATTTATATATTTTTGAAAATTACAATGTTAAAATATATTTTTTCTTTACATATGTCTGCATTTCTTGTAACCTGTGACAGAATTTAAACAATTTAATTATATTTATATGAAGAATTTACGATGCATTAGTAAATATAGATAATGTGCTCCAATGTGTCGGGCGACAATTCCAATTAAAAGCATATTTTAAGCGGCCACTCACTATGGGTAAAAAGCCCAAAATCTTTGGCATTAATGCCAAAAGTAATGCTATACTTCTACAAATTTGCTCGAGTGCTCTTTGGGCTGAAGTAGAATAGAATACAGTACGATATCTGTACCATAGTGGATTCTTTCATATTTTACATTTTACATTTGTTCTACATTTGTCATCTACATCACTTCTCACGTCAACACGTTTTGTTAGCACAGGAACAGTGTGAGCACATAGCCATCTGGATGGATGGATTTGGTAGCTCTAGCTTTTATAGTCTCTTAGATCCAGGCGTTCAACAAGACGGATGGCCAGACGGACGGACGGCCAGACGGACGGACAGACAGACATGGCTAAATCGTCTCTGCCATTGATGCCTATCAAGAATATATGGATAAGCATTGTGAGGTCGGAAACGCTTCCGTCTATATGTGACATACATACACCTATTTACTCATCGAGTACCGGGTATAAGCAGCTCTTCCATATAAAAAACGAGAAGGTACGTGAAACGCTTCTTACGCGTCACAACTTTTATACCCGGCACTCAGGACTACATCTAGATGTAGAAGACATCGCCAACCACTAGATATCGTTTACATTACAGAACACGTAGTAAAAAGCCTACTAACTAAAACGCATCAAAAAAATTTGATCAGTTAATCGTATTTTGCAATTTATGAGATATTTAAAACCATCTATGAAATTTTCTGGTACGCAACTTTGATGGTCACTCTTTTTCTAATACAGAGCGTTAAAAACCGAGTCTTGGTTTTAACTTTTAAAAATTAGCTTTTGGCCACTGTTTCCGCAACTCCTCGCAACCAGTTCGGAATCAAAATCTATAAATAAAAAGCCAAGTGCTTCTGGTTCGACCGAGTCGGAATTCAAATCAATTTATTCTCTTCTTCTTTTCAATGTCGATATTCACCTATTAAATGCAAGTTCTTCCTCTTTCTCTATCGTATTCACATATTACATGTATGTTCTATAGCAACAAGCTTCTGTCAGTATGTCGTAAATGCAACAATTCAATAGCTTAATGCTACAAATTCATTTTACTTATACAAAATACTAATTGCTCCGGGCCATAAATTGGCTAATTGGCGTAAACAGCCACCAAAACTGGTCATTGGGACAATAGTGAATCTGTTTTGTCAAATTTTAAATTTTTTCTTCATCTGTCACTTCTCACACCAACACGCTCCTTCCCTAGACCCACATACTACAGACTCGCGGCAGAGGCAGAGGCAGCGATGGCACACAAAAAAAAACAAATATAAGCTGCGGGACGGGGTGGGTTAAAAGTCGGAAGAGGAATCGGCAGGGGGAGGGCAGAGGCAGGGGCCGAGTGAAGCAGTGGCAGAGTGTGAATGAGAGAATGTAAAAAGAGCAACAAAAGCTGCGGGACAGGGTGGGTTTAGTCACTGCAAATTTGGGGATCTGATAGATATGCCCATTTCCTTCGGAATGGCGTTTTTAGTTTTCTTTTATTTTCAAAACTGTAGATTTGGGAAGTTTTCGCTCTTTTGCGGGGGCGGAAGGGGGCTTGGCTCATTTTTTAAATACACTGGTTTCAGTGTGAGCATATAGCAGTCTGGATGCAAAATTTGGTGGCTCTAGCTCTTATAGTGTCTGAGAACGAGCCGACAAACAAGACGGACAGACGGACAGACAGACATGGCTCTATCGACTCGGCTATTGATGCTGATCAAGAATATATATACTTTATGGGGTCGGAAACGCTTCTTCTGTGCGTTACATACAACCGTTATTCGCACAAATACAATATACCCTATTTACTCTTTGAGTACCGGGTATAAAAATTGTCATATGACCATTTCAGAGACGCATATCTTTCATAAAAAGTGGGATTGGTTCCTTGAGGAAAAATCGTGTCGGGTAGTGTAATTTAATTGTAAAATTTTAATGAGGGAGGGTAAGCGCGTGGCTGCTTTTGTTTGTTTTATATTTTTTCCCCAAAATAAACCATGCATTCACTTCGCTCTCCTCTAAGATGCAACCTGCAAAAAATTGTAAGGACTCGCAGCCATGTACAGTATGTGTGCTGGAATTTACTTTTTGCTGACTTATCACGCATGCTAAACAAACAGACGACAGCAAAAGATGAGCAAAGAAAATACAATTTGAATTTTGATAAAATATATTTGATTTTTTGTTGTGCGCTGAAGCGTCTTTCGATTGCCATGGACATGGACATGTCATCTTTCGCTTTGCTATCTCTGTGGGTGTCTTTACATGACATTCATAGATATTTTGTGCAAGCGTAGCGTAAATTCAATTTAAATTTTGTGTAAATTTACTGCAAATGCAATTTGCAGGTACAGGCAAAAGCCAGGCCGCAGCTGAATCTCCAGCTGCATACGTGAGCTGAAGTCCTGTTGTGCTGTCCATGGCTGGAGATGAAGATTTGCTTTCGTGACTTTTTTTTGGGGTCCTTTTGGGGCCCGTAACTTTCGTAATTTCTGCTAAGCAAATTCAGTTTCAATTTACATGACTACTGCAGTTGGCTCCTGCTGCCGAGTAGTTTGTCTTACGCTTTCAGGTTAGCTTTTCCCACCAAGGTCTTATCTTCCGCCAAATGACTGTAGTTTTATTGAGACTCTTAAGTTTCAAGTCTGCTACAAACATTTTGCATTAGCGCGAAGTCTCGGTTCATTCTCAGCAATCGATCATGTGTTGTTAATAACACCAAGTCTAGAATTTTGTTGGTCAAAACCAAGGTCCCCTATTCAAAAATCACCTAAATCTACGGCATGTTCGGGTGAAGAGCGAACAAGTTTTTAGAGCCCTAAAGCTGCGACGGGTATCTACAACGCTACACTGAAAATAAGGTTTGATACTGAAGGGCTCTCCTTGAGTGATTAATTTCAATCACTCCGCACCACCACCAACAGCTACTGACACCCACAACTGATCTCCAACTTTTAAATGATGTGAGTGTGTCGCAGGGCAGGAGAATGAAAACTTTTTTTATTATTAGACTACAAAGTTGCTGGTGCAGGTCTGCCATTATTTATTTATATGTGATAGTGGTAGCATGTTTTTATAAGGGTTAAACACATATATATTTAGAAAACTTATAACACATGCAAGCACGCAGAATTTTGTCAGTTTCATAGAATCACTCGTCGGTTTAAGCAGCTTTAATCTTAGGGGAACATCTTTAGAATGCTTCAATGTGGCAGTTCACAAATTTTCCTCTTTTGCAGCCTACTTGGTGAGGTCCTTTATCTTCATCAATAATATCTTTATGCTAGGTTGCCAACAAACAATTGAAAACAATACAAAATACTTGGTAATTCTTTTGTTCGGTCTGTCTGTACTAGGCGTCCGTTTGCCCTCAGTCTCTGCCATGCTCATTCTCTTTTACGTCTGGAATGTTTTATGAATGGCCACAGTTGGGTCTGTTTGTGTGTATATCTGTATCCCAGTTTGGCCTTGTGCCAGAACTTGTTCTTATTTTCCTTGTATATTGTTTTTGTATCGCTTATTTGTTTCTTCGCTTTTTGTTTTTGTCTTGGGAGTGGACTCTTGATACCCCTCACATGGCCAGCCATAGTTTTCGACTTAGCCCGTTGTACATATTTGCAATTCAGGAGCGGAATGATGATGTGGGAATTAGGTGGCTCCAATCAGGTGGGGAAATTCGTGAACTCGATCAGAAGAAGACGTTAAGGTCATGGGAAAACATAGTTTGCTGTTTAATTGAAATGGTAATGAACTCTTAATATTCATGATGGAAATATGCAATAACTAATTGCGTTCCGCCCTCTTTTTTCGTTCTAAAATACAAAATTGTCAATAATATATGTAGGGTTTTCTAACCGTTCCCTATTGCATTCCTCAAAGTGATTTACAGCCCCACAAACTCCCCGCTCCATTTGATAATGCCCTAAAAAAGGCCAAGCTCCAATCCGCCAATGTGTGTGTTTGTGTGTGTGACATTGATTGCGTGAAGCTGTCGAGGGAGTTCGGGCGAGAAGGTTCATACCCAGAGGAGTCGCAATAAATCAATCAATATCCTTCCTAGATATGTGGTCGCCAGTCTGGTTCTTCGTGTGCTTCTGTCTGCCACACTGTCACTGCGGTGATATCAACTTAAAGCCTGCAAAAGCCTGCGGCTCTTCTCCTTCGCCTGCTGCTATTCCAACTGCTATAATTTAGCTATATTTTTTATCTATGTCCTCTAATTTCTGGTGTACTTTTTGTCAAGAAAAAGACAACAAAATTCAGGAGGAACATGGAAAGACATTAGGGCCAGAACGCATGGTTGATTTATATTTCTGCCAGAACTATCCGGTGTCCAGACTTCCTTCTATCGGGACAGATAATACCAACTATTGTTTAGCCAAATGGAGTTGGCGCGCTCCTCAGTACATGGCGTGCTCTTATGTGGCATTGGCATCGAAAAGCAAGCACTCAGTGAAAGGCTATAATTATTGCAGGAATGGCTGAGTGTTGGGGTTAAGAGTGGAGAAAACTTCTAGCATTGATTGAATGCCAAATCACTTAAGCCAATTCAGGCAAAGACTTGGCAGAAAAGTGGCAAGCAGAAAAGAGACAGAAATCATTCTGCACTAACGGTTGCTTCCTTTTTGAACGATCTAAGCTTACAAATGGCCGATTGGCAGCTAAATGACAGGTACGCTTTCCCACCACCAACAACCATGTCGGACACGACCAAGGCGGTGGCTACGAAGGAAAGCCAAGGCAAAGGGGCAGGTCATATTCTGCCCTCCATCAGTGGTCCAAAATGCTGCATTCAGCATCTGCTGCACAGCTTTTATGGTAAACAGATACATTTTAATTTCCTCCCTGCCTGGCAGCAATCCAGAACCAGAAGGCAGAGCTGAAGCCCTGCAAATTCTTCGAATCAAAGCACACCGAACAGTCCACAAAATGATTTCTTCCAATTTCAACAATTGTTGCTGGCTTAACACAAAGTGCAGACACAATTTTATGCTGACTATAGCAAGGATTCTGCTTCTGGCGCTTTGGATATATGTCATTGTCTTCTGGCAAAAACTTTTTGGGAACGGAACATACAGTATTGGAGTAGATTTGACGGTTTCCTCACAAGTTTCTTAGTGGATTCGAGGCTGCTAGCGATTCCGTATACAATTTAATTTTATGATCAGTAAATAGATAGTAAATGTATATACAGGATACAAATTTTTATTTTTATTTTGTTTTTTGTTATTTAGTTGCTATAGAGAAAATGGTTGGTCGCAGATTAGTCCGCATTGACCAGGTACTTCAGTTTATGTTGAATATTAGAAAAAAGTCACTACAAATTTTGAACTCATAAAGGAGTTGTTTACCGAACGAACACCATAAATAGAATGAATAATTATTTTTTGAATATATTTTTAAACATACTTCCATTTCTAAAGCTCTCACTCCTTTGTGCATTATTTTGCTCCTTTACAACGTGCGAGTTTGCTTAACATTTGTTTTCCGGTATCTAATAACCGAACTTGAAATTTGTTGTATTTTTTTCTGGCTTATACCCTCATCGCTTATAAAAGAAATTGTGCGGTTACTTAATGAAACTGAAAAATTGCCTTGTTGCACTTTCCTCTTTGTTCTTGTACTTGTTTATCTTTTCTCTAAGAATCGTTTACCTTTTTGAATTTTTTAAGGATGCCTCTTTTCATGATTAGTGACTGCTTCAACGGGGTTTGTTGACAAAAACATATTAGGAGGAAACTCCAGAAGTCTCTCGCCTTGGCATAATCGATCTAATATTCTAATTTACTTTTGAAAACAAATTTTAACTTTTTGGTAAACAAATTGTTCTGTTAATTAAGTTGCTGTTTTGAATTCGGTATTATTCGCATGCTCCTTTAACAGCTGTTGGTTCTTATTTGTTCAATTGTTTGCTAATGGAACGAACTCTGTTATGATTAAAGGTTCCAAAATGAAAACTTTGGGTCCAATCCCTGCTTTGTTCTGTTCTGTTCAGTTCGGAGGAAGCCCAATACATAATGACGGCTGATTTGTAAATGGCTGCGGCCAGTCGACGCTTCTGAACTGGGCTCTCGACCCTCTTACTGACATTGGCACTGGAGCTGTCCGCCATGTTTGCAACTTCATTCATCTGTCTTAAGTGCTAACCACGCTGACGTTATCGTGGTTGTCTCGTCGTACTCCTGGTGGCGGCCTGGAGCCATGCAAACAGCATGTGTACTGTGTGTATGCTTTGCTAATTGGCCACCAACCAAGAGCCGACTCGAGCTCGGGGCACCTCTCTGGTGATTGATTAGTATAAGGTTAAGCTATATTTATGTGCGTGAAACGCAACGATAAACGGTGTGAAATTAATTAGTAAGCTGTGGGACGTGGATACATAGCCAAACAATTTCCTCGACTCCTCCGACTGTCTGTTTGGCTCTGGCCATGCCCCTGCCTCTGGGTTTAAAAAATAAATAAATGACTAAAGCTTGTGCCACCTTCTCTTGCCCATTTTAGAGCCTCCCCAAAGATGGTCTCTATCAACTCTTGAAATTGCTGCGGCAGTTGGACGCACATCACTTTTAGATGATAAAATTATTGACCACACCCGTAAAAAGAAACATTTTATTTTTGACATAAATTGTCGTCGCTCTGCTGGTCAATAACAAAAGCCACCTGTTCGGAGATAACTTTCCGGCTCTTCGCCGTCTTTCAACTGTAAAACTGCACTAACAAAATTTTTTCCTACGACTCCCCACACACAATGGCTGTTTGTTGAGTGCACAATAAAGATTCCTTTTGTCTTTCTTTTTTTATCTGGAAAGTGTTGCGGAAAAGTATACTTCGCGGATAGTGGCTGATTTGAAAGAAGTGTTTAATAAAAATTTTCAATTGTGAAATTTTTGGTACGATAAAAATTTATTGTAAAATCCTGTCGTATAAGAACTATCAAATCCCGATCCCGAATCTAGTACTTGATTGCCTTCCATGCGCTTACTTTTAGTTCGAGTGCCAGAAGACGTTGCATCAGGTCGTCCGACACATTCTTGTCAGAATTTGACTAGCCCTGCGCCTGCCTCTGCTGCTGGATGCGTGACATCCTCAGGGAACTGGTGCTCCTGCCGATCAAGTGGCGATCGATTATGGTGACGTGAGGGACCTTGCATAATTTTTCTTCGAGTTGAGTGATTCCTAAAACTCAAAACAAATACAACAAATAGATAGAGAATATATGTGTTACTTAAATTCATTTTTAAACTGCAACAATTTGGGCTCTATCATTTTTGGGGAAGCCCCGTACACCGCCAGCTGCGATGCCTGTCTACTATCTTAGTCATTTAGTGTCTTAGGAACATTTTCCCAACGCAGCCACAAATGGAATTATTAATTGTCTGTCTGCTCATAGAATTTACGGCCAGCCCATGATATCTTTAATGCTGCAGAGCCGCTGTTCATCTACCAGACAGCTCCGTGGACAACCCGTTGCAAAAGCCTCCTTTGCTTAGCGTCCTCTCTGGTATCCTCTTCATTCCATCAACCCCTCAACTGTTGGCATAAAAAGGTGAGCTCCAGTGCCTCCCTCCGGGTCGAAGAGCCACTGCTGTTGCTGCTATACTTTGTCCCTCCGGTGGGGACAACTTAAGTTATCTTTAAGCCTCAAAAGGCCTACAACTGACGACTGTCTGGGCTTGGGTCTGTCTGTCTGACAATTGAGCTATCATTGAAGAAATTGTGTGGCACTTGCCACCCCAAAGAGATACTTTGCTGCGAGATACTTTGAGGTTTTTCGGCGAGTCAGTGAAGTGGATGTGTGAGCTGGGGTGCGTTCGGACCCGCATCCGCTTTAAAAGTTCAAATAAAACGATGAACAGCACAATTAAAATTCAAGTTCTGTGTGCCGTACCAAGTGTTGGTTGTTAAAAATTAAAGCAAAATAAATGGACAAATTCGAGTCGGCTCCTATCCGCTGGTTGAAGGTGGCTCGTGGCGGTGTTATCATCAACTTTATCACCATCATGGTGCTGATCAGAGCTCCTACTCATGTGTCGATTAATTTCCTTTTTATACCCGGTACTCAAAGAGTAAATAGGGTATATTGTATTTGTGCGAATAACGGTTGTATGTAACACACAGAAGGAAGCGTTTCCGACCCCATAAAGTATATATATTCTTGATCAGCATTGATAGCCGAGCCGATAGAGCCATGTCTGTCTGTCCGTCCGTCCGTCTGTCCGTCTGTCCGTCTTGTTTGTCGGCTCGTTCTCAGAGACTATGAGAGCTAGAGCCACCAAATTTTGCATCCAGACTGCTATATGCTCACACTGGAACCAGTGTATTTCATAAATGAGCCACGCCCCCTTCCGCCCCCGCAAAAGAGCGAAAACCTCCCAAATCTACAGTTTTGAAGATAAAAGAAAACTAAAAACGCCATTCCGAAGGAAATGGGCATATCTATCAGATCACCGAATTGGGATCCGATTGAATCATTATTATAGCCAGAATGAAAAAATTAATTTGCAGTGACTAAACCCACCCTGTCCCGCAGCTTATATTTGTTTTTTTTTGTGTGCGATCGCTGCCTCTGCCTCTGCCGCGAGTCTGCAGTATGTGGGTCTAGGGAAGGGCGGCGAGCTAAAGGAGCGTGTTGGTGTGAGAAGTGTTGTAGATGTAGATGACAGATGAAGAAAAAATTTAAAATTTGACAAAACACCGCTGAGGTGCAGATTCACTATTGTCCCAATGACCAGTTTTGGTGGCTGTTTACGCCAATTAGCCAAATTATGGTCCGGAGCAATTAGTATTTTGTATAAGTAAAATGAATTTGTAGCATTAAGCTATTGAATTGTTGCATTTACGACATACTGACAGAAGCTTGTTGCTATAGAGCATACATGTGATATGTGAATACGATAGAGAAAGAGGAAGAACATGCATTTAATAGGTGAATATCAAAATTGAAAAGAAGAAGAGATTAAATTGATTTGAATTGCGACTCGGTCGAACCAGAAGCACTTGGCTTTTTATTTCGAAATTTTGATTCTGAACTGGTTGCGAGGAGTTGCGGAAACAGTGGCCAAAAGCTAATTTTTAAAAGTTAAAACCAAGACTCGGTTTTTAACGCTCTGTATTAGAAAAAGAGTGACCATCAAAGTTGCGTACCAGAAAATTTCATAGATGGCGCCACTTTCGAAAAATCTGCTGTGAAACCTAGCGGTCATTATTGCACAGAATGTGCAGGGAAAAAGTACCAATAACAACAGAAATAAATTATGTTTTAAATATCTCATAAATTGCAAAATACGATTAACTGATCCAATTTGTTTGATGCATTTTATTTAGTAGGCTTTTTACTACGTATTCTGTAATATGAACGATATCTAGTGGTTGGCGATGTCTTCTACATCTAGATGTAGTCCTGAGTGCCGGGTATAAAAGTTGTGACGCGTAAGAAGCGTCTCACACGTCCCTTCTCGTTTTATGTGGCTTTGGCGGACAGCATTTTGCTTCTTTTACTTTCTTTGTTTGCTTTCTTGATTTCTCTTCTCTTCTGCTCTAAGCTTTGTGAGTGGCAGTGCATAATTTATCATTCGCTAGAGAACAATGGGAAGAAGTTTCACAAAAGAGATGAAAACTAAGCGGATTTATTAAGCCCGAGCTTAATAATAAAGAATAAAGAAAGAAAGTGCAAGGGAATTACATGTTTCTTTTGGGCAACTGAATTAATAAATTTAATTCGTGTATTTAACCAAGGTAGAAAATAAAATAAAATCGAACTACCGCTCAGCTCTTGTTTAAAGGATAATACATACAAGGACATACATACACAAATATATGCAGGAGTTACGAATAATAATATTTGTTGTTGAAGAATTCTTGCAGATTAATTGCCAAAGCCCTGAGTCAGCATTAGATTTGATGAGGCCCTAAAAAATGGTCAGCAAACGAAGCTGCAATTGTAGTTGGCCTTAAACCCCTCACTAATTGTAGTCAACCTTTTACCTCAGCCATTGCAATGGCTGGAATTGAAGTAAATCTTGTTCAGTTGAGCAATCAGTTGAGGAACTTGTTTATCAAACACAGGGCGCATGATTTGGCAGTGGTAATCTTTTTATCAAGTTTGTATTGGTATTTCCACCAATTTTGTAATGCTCTCGTTTTTATAAGTTCTCCACTATATTTCTATTAATTTCATGTTGCTCTAATGCTTTCAGAACATGTAAAAATATTTGACTTTCATTTGCTTTGAGCAAAGGGCCCTGGATATGGTGAGAGAGTGGGAAAGTGAGTTCCCTCCTCAGTTTTATTTGGGAGTTCGTACATCAATTTCAATTGGTTTTCGTTGTCCATTTGGTTAGTTGTTTGCTTTTGGTGATTTTTGGAATTGAACGGTTTTTATTTTGCAATGCGGCGATAGCGGGAGTTCAAATACAAAAGTGAAATGACCAATGGAAAGCAGTTTTAGTGTCTGGGTGGTATGGGGTATGGTTGCGATTTATTTTGTCTCTTTTTAGGTGAATAAATAAATGAACGAAATGAAACGAATCTTTAAACAAGGCGAAATATTGCCAGATTGTATACAAACTTTTTTAAACATAATTATATTATACAAAGAAATTTCAGTCCTGTGTATTAGGTGTTTACGTAACGAATTTTATTCTTCACAATTTCTGGTTACTGCACCTGCACGAGATCTCCAGTTGCAAGCTTAAAAAGCTGTTTCCTCAGTCTATTTTCCCATTTAGCGGTGTGCTGTGAGTTCTTAAAACCCTTCATAGAGACTACATGATTAAACCATAACTAAACCACCTACTCCCATAACAGCAGCTGTAGCAGCGACGAGAGCAGCGATTGAGGTTTCCAAGCCGGCGACGATCTTCACAGAAAATTGTAGAGCCACAGCTGACCGAAATAGTACTGTTCGGAGCTGCAGCAAATATAAATTCTTAAGATCAGCTCGCCTTGTTTATATTCATAATCTCTTTAAAATCTCTTATAACATATTGTCGATCGCCGCATCTCCGAGCAGTCCAATTATTTTCTATGTCCAACGCGAATCCGTTACTTAATCGAGCTCTTAATTATTGTGAAGTTTAACGCACCGAATCGTAGTTCACGGACACGCCCCCTATAAATTGTATACATTCGTAAAATAATAAACAAATATATCAAAACCGATATTTGTCGTAAATGTAGATTCAGAGTTGTCGAAAAAGCTCTGCAGCTTCCAACAAGTACCTTATATAAGGCAGGAAATGAGAATCAAGTATTTACCTGTGTCACAGCACTTTTCGGAGAAATTCCAATCGATATGCAACCTTCCTTAATACCATATTGGTAGCAATGCTGCCTCCAGATGACGCTTACAAATCTAAAATGCAAAAATCGTTTATTTGCTCGGGAGCCGTTAAAGTGTATTACAAATGGACGACTAGCCAAGAGAGTACGAAGCAGAAAGAGAAATGTAAAAGTAAAAAATGGCCATTTGTTGCAGGTTTCAATTTCAGTTGATGGCATATGGCGACTGGGCCATATGTAGAGAAGAGGGAATAAGAGGTACCGTCAATGCCTTGCCATTTGAAGAAGAAATTGTTGTAGATATTTGGACGTGCTGTCGAGTGCAAAAAAGAACACTAACGGACGGGATCTTTCCTTCCTTTGGTTGCTCAGAAATATGTAGGGCTCACATACACAAATTACGCGCTACGTAAAGTCAATACAGTTTTATTCTCCCGCCCAGAATAAAATGAATAGAGCGGTGGCCCCAGAAACTGCGAGGAAAACACAGCTCGAAAATAGATGAAAATGAGATTCTTGAAATATATGTGGGATCCGGCTGGCCTTGGCTGTCCGTCCTGATGAGCGACTAGTAGTCAGAGACCATAAAAGCTAGAGAAACCAAGTTTTTCTCCAAGACTGCTGTGATATCACACTGCTTCAAGTGTATTTCAAAATTTCGAAACGTCGAATTGAGACGATTGCTCCACATCCACATCCACTCCAATTTGTACTTCCTTAAACTAACATAAAATTACCTTACATTCACCTTATATAAACTGGTACACTTTTAGTGCAGGATCTGCTTTTATCTCCATTTAAATGGGTGCCGTGCTTTGGTGAAACTAATGTTGTACCTATTTGGCTGGTTTGTTTTTGTGGTAGCAAGTGTAACATTTTTATACCCGGTACTCTAAGAGTAAATAGGGTATATTGTATATGTGCACAAAGTGAATGTATGTAACACACAGAAGGAAACGTTTCCGACCACATAGAGTATATATATTCTTGATCAGCATCAATAGCCGAGTCGATAGAGCCATGTCTGTCTGTCCGTCTGTCCGTCCGTCCGTCTTGTTTGTCGGCTTGTTCTCAGAGACTATAAGAGCTAGAGCCACCAAATTTTGGCTCCGGACTGCGTATGCTCACACTGAAACTAGTATATTTCAAATTAGCCTCTCCCCCTTCCGCCCCCGCAAAGGGCGAAAACCTTTCCCAAGGAGGTTTTTGCCCTTTTGCGGGCTCATTTTTGAAATACACTTCCAGATGCAAAATTTGGTGACTCTAGCATTTATAGTCAACAAGACGGATGGACAGACGTACCGACGGACAGATGGACGGACAGACAGACATGGCTCAATCGACTCGGTTATTGATGCTAATCAAGAATATATATACTTTATGGGGTCCGAAACGTTTCCTTCTGTGCGTTACAAACAACCGTTATTCGCACAAATACCATATACCGGAATTGGCGCCAAAACTAATGCAGATATTTAATTAAGCTTGCTTTTATTCCTTGAACTCTTCAAAATGCCTTTGATTCTAGTGGCACCAGCTTTAGGCTGCTTTCCAGCTTTGATCAGGTTACCGCAATGGCCGGCCAATTCCTTGAATGCCTCTTGTATCATGCGAGAAGATCGGCTCAGGAAGCTGAACAGTCCGCACTGCTTATGGGTGGCTGGGGAGACCATTGCCCAACTAAACACACTTAGTCCAACGGTGATAGCCTCCAGAAGGACCAAACGATGGTCATTCGTCTCAAGGATAAGTGGAAGAACCATGTCGATAGTAACCTCTAGTTTAACCCAGAAAAACATCATGGTAATCTCACTAATGATCAAGACACAGATTGTATCCAGCAACATCTTGAACAACCGACTCTTACGGTACATTTTCTTTGGTAGTACCTCAATGCCGTGCAGCACATCCATCATAGATAGGAAAAATATAAGGCTGCCAAAACGGGTTTGGTGTTGACAGCGCTCATCCTCTTCTTCCAGGACGAAGACCGATAAATTCGAGAACAGGCGAATGTAGCAGGCGAACAGAATTGGTATTAATTTTGTCATGGCTATAGGTAGACCATTTATAAGGAAAACTGACAAAAGCTTTTGATATCAAATATGAACTTACTCTTGACTTCTAAGTCTTGAATAGTTACTTATAACAGTTGAAGAAGCTAAGGGTACCACTCGCATAAATCTACGAGCTACCACTATTAAATAAATATCGAAAAATTTTCAAATTTCAACACTTACTAACTCTAGAATTTATTTGATATAAATATGAAACGCTATGTTTCCATGTCGGTGAACTACAAGTAATTGAATATGAAGTGAGTTTAAAGGGATATACGTTATGGATGTTAGTTAGGAAATAATTTCCTTCTTGCTATTTCTGTCCTGTTATTTGCATCTTTATAATTACAGTTTGTTTGGTCAAAAGTTTTGCTTGGTTTGTATGTTTGTTAAGATTATAATTTCTAAGTTACTACATCATGTACCTTCAAAATAAAAAAGAAACTGGAATCTGAAAACTGCCTTGAGGTTTACACTGTGCAGCCCGCACAGGTCTGAGAAATGTGCATCAATTAGCAACCGTCGCTGATCATATTGACAAACGACAGGCCTAATTTATTACCCGGTGGCAGACTCAGAGTTTTACCTTTAACTTTACCTCAATGAATTGGCTCCTTCCAGAAAGCCAGCACCCCTGAAAACCTTGAGACCAGCTTTTGACACTAGCGGCAGGGTAACTAAAGTCGGGATGGGGCATAGTTGCACACATTTGATTTGGTATTGGGGTTTGTCTGAGGTGGCCGTGCGCCTAACTATGCTGCTGGTAAATAATTCATGAATTCTCGCGTATGATCTAAATCCGCTTTTGAACTCAGGAACTTAAACCAGAGTGAATGCAAAGAGGAGGCGAACTTTAGTTGAACGTAGCGACAAATGTCAAGACCCAGAGCTATTGGACACGCCAGCCTATTCCCAAATCTAATAAAAGTCTCCTTTACCTTAGTCAACTCTACTCTCAGGTGGCAGAACGTATGGCTTCTGCAAAGCTGAGTGAAAACATTTGCAGTTTCAAATTTCAGCTACTATTGTTGAGTTAAGACAACTGGAAATGTGAGTGTATCCCTATTTTGTATGATGTTTTTTTTTTAAATGTGATGGATGTTTTTGTTATGGGGATACTTTCTGTTTTAAGTCTGAAAGTTTAAGATGTACAATAGCCAACTAACTTTTCTGGCGAGAGTTACACGACATAGTGGGGTACCGAAAATAATTAACACAAACGGACCAGAAACTTAGAGAACACACTTCTGTCCATTTCTATGTTTCGGCAGAGCGCTTTTTTTAACTTACAACTTTTCGATCAACTTGGCCCAAACGGCTAAGCCTATGTGTCTAGCCTAGATGGAGTTGGAGAACAAATAAGGGCAATAAGGAATCATGGTGTTTTGGCATGGTGTTTTGGCACATCTTTCAGAAAATGAAAAATCGTAACGGGTATTTTCACCGGTTATAAAATATCGGACCTATCTTTTTTACTTTCATTAGCAATGGAGAGAACACTAATAATTTCTATAACGAGAACAAAATAAAGCTCTACACTTTGAATAATTTCAGCTTTGCTTGGATTACGTATTTTTCGTTTATACTTCGCTGTGTCCACGGTTCTGTGTTGCTGTGTTCATTGCGAGAGTCCTAATTCAGATTTTCAATTTAAACGCAACATATGGACATGGTTATGAAAGATCATTGTTTCCGACTTCCTGGATTAAATCACTGGATGACTAAGGCGATATTAAAGCAAGCGATTGACAAACGAGCTTCTTCTTAAGAGTTTCTCTCCACAAATTTTAAATGAAATCTTTTTTTGTTTGACATTCAGGTCTGCTGATTTCCACTCTTAGGGTAGAGACAGACTGGCAGGAAGAGAGCAGTGTGCCAGAATTGGTGAAACACTTGGCACTTGGGCAGCAACATTTTACAGGCCTAAGGTACAAATTCAGGGTGCTGTCGACCTGTTTTCTGTCCCTAGATGCCTACACCCTATTTTTATTGTGCGCCAGCTTATGCAAGATTTGAGGCTTACTTCTTCACGAGCGGCCCAATTGGTAGTAGGTGCAACTCGTTGTGGCATCATACTCGATCAAAATTGTTGTGTTTTTTTGGTGCTAGTTCGGGAAAATACAATCTGCACTGCACATGCATATATATATGTATGTATTGGGCGATTGTTGTAAGCATAGGTGCTACTCTTCGCACTTTAGAACTACGGCAAATTAGAACTTGTGGCCCGCAATCAGCTATACGCACCATCCATAAGCTCAAACTCTTCCTTGGCTGAGTTCTTACCCCTAGTCACTTCTGAAGCTCGCTTGTCAATCGCTTGCTACGCCGCCGTCTCACAGCTTGCTGCTTGTTGCACCCCACGCGGAAAGGATTATGGTAGAAGTTTTGCGTTTGCATTCGAGGAAATTACACTGTGGGGCATGAATACTAATTTCGATGCTCCGGCATCTCGTCTAGTGCCATTGTCGGTGCCAGCACTCTCGGTGCAGCACACTGCAGAACATCTCTCTGCCGCTCTAACTGTCTCTCGCACCAATTTCCACATGCAACAACCCGCTCTGAAGACATCAACGATGACTTTCAGCAAACTAAGCAAAAAGTAAATAAAATTGAACTGGGTTGAGCATAGTTTATGGTTTTATAAAAGGGTGAACAAATTAGGGGTCGGAAAAGGCACCAGGCTGAACAGTTCACAAAATGTATGCGTTTGCATATCCGTCAACTCCAGAAACAAGCAAAACTAAAAGAAACGGCCATGAATGGAGAATGGAAATATAGAGCACGATAAAATTATCTGTAGAGAATAGGTTTCCTATATATGGAAAGTGATGGATTATAAAAGAGATTTGACTTATAAGAGATAAATTATTTTCACATAATTTCAGTTAGCGGACAAAATACACAGGAATTGGAAAGCTACAGCAAGAATTACTTTACAGTATGTTAAATGGGTCCCGCCTTGACAAGAATACTACAGGCCACTGATACAGAAACACTTTCTGACATTGTATTGTGGGAAAGTTCAGTCATAATAAAAAATACGTATAAACCTTCCCCACCAATGTTGCATGTTGAATAAATATCTGTGATAATCATTTCATGCATTCTGTCCCTGATGCGGTTTGTGTCAGTAATGTTCTTGCTGTTGATTTTTAACAAGTACATTAGTGTGAAATATGACGGCTTTAACAAAACCCAGCAACCAGAACAACCGCATACAACTTTGCAATCAGGTGCTGCCCAATGAGGCGGAAAAGCAATTTTATTCCTGTACTTGCTTCTGGATGGTTCATATTTATTATTATATTTCATATTTAATTACCTTCAGATAAAACTATATTTTTTTTCCTTTTCCTTTTAATACAGCTACCTAAACATACAGACAGAAATGCATACATCATTACTTTTTGAGCATAGGACATTTAGCAGCTTAAATTGTTGGCCAAAGTATTAATCTGATTTCCCCAGTTTTTTACACGACGTGAAATGCTAAACAAAAACGAGGAGGGAAGATATGGTACTTCCCTACGGAATGGCATCTTAGTTTTGTCTTATCTTTGTGAATTGTATTAACATCTGATTTTCGCCCTTTTCTGGAGCGGAGGGGGCGGGGTGATATTTCGAAACCACTTGTAACAGTGTGAGCATACAGCCATCCGGGTGAAAAATTTGGTGGCTCTAGCTTTAAACGTCTCTGAAAGCCAGGCGTTCAACAAGACGGAAGAACAAACGGCTCGGCTCTTGATGCTGATCAAGAATATATGTACATATATACTTTATGGGGTCGGAAACGTTTCCTTGTGTGTGTTACATACATCCACTCTTGTGCTCAAATACAAGATACCCTATTTACTCTTCGCCGGTACTCGTATAATAGCGAAAAAAGTGCAACGTGCACATGCATGCAAACTAAAAATGTGTGTATATACATTTGTACATATGTGTATGTACTTATTTATGTACAATGTTTGATGTGAATAACAAACCGAAAGTAATAAAGCTAACGGAAAATGTGTTCTTTGTACTTTTGCTAGCACAATTTTCGATTTTGTTTTGAGTCGATTGAGCCATGTCTGTCTGTCCGTCCGTCCGTCTGTCCGTCTTTATGAGCGCCTGGATCTCAGATACTATAAATGCTAGAGCCACCAAAGGTTGCATCCTGACTTTAGTATGCTCACACTGTTACCATGTATTTAAAAAATGAGCACCGCCCCCTTCCGCCACCCAAAATGGCGAAAACCTCCCAAACCTTAAATTTTGAAGATAAAAGAATACTATAAACGCCATTTTGTGGGGAAGGACCAAATCTATTAGATCACCAAATGAAGAAATTAATTTGCAGTGGCTATACCGACCCCGTCCCACACCTTTTATTGTTTTTTTCCCATTCTCCCCTTCACACTCTGCTCTGCAGTATGCGGCCTCCGCCTCTGCCGTGGCTAAACCCACCCCGTCAAGCAGCTTATATTTGTTTTTTTTTTCATATTCTTTCATTCACACTCTGCTTCTGCAGTGTGCTGCCTCTGCCATGACTCTGCAGTGTGTGGTTCTAGGGAAGGGCGGCGAGCTAAAGCAGCGTAATGGCGTAAGAAGTGTTGTAGATGTAGATGACAGATGAAGAAAAAATGTAAAATTTGACAAAAAAAAGCTACATATGTAGTACTGCAAGACTGTAAGTACTGTAAGAAGCGTCTCACACGTCCCTTCTCGTTATTTTTAAAATTGTGGATACAGCTGATTTTTGCTCTTTGTTGGGGCGGGCCGAAAATTGGAAACAAACTGCATTCAGTGTAATATCACATGAGTTTTTACACAAACTTTGGTGACTCTAGTCTCAAATCGTCTAACAAGACGGACAGACGGACATGGCTCGGCTGTCGATACTGATCAAGAATATCGGCATATACTTTATGGGGTCGGAAACGTTTCCTTCTGTCCGTTATATATGTACATATGTATGTTTGTACATCCACTTTCGAGCAAAAATACAATGTTCCCTATTTACTCTTCGAGTACTTGATTTACAAATTTGGAATGAATGGACTCTAAGCGACCTTTCCCTTCTGATTCTCTCCACTCCTCTTGCAACAACGCTGATGATTAACCTATTTCTTGTTGGCTAAATTAGTGCCGGAAAAATGTGTGATTCCGGCTAGACTTCAAACGCACTCAAAAGGTCGTCGCTCTTGTAATATCGCATGTGCCAATAAATAAATTGACAGAGAGAGAGGGAAAGAGAGTGAGAATCTAATAATGTATTTATCGTTTTGGCAAATATTTAGCTTTTTGTTAAATCAAAGTTCTCTTTACGCATGCTAATAATCACCTTTTTTGTTAACGGCGCAATCGGCTGTCGTTTATGAAAGTAGAAGTTTCTATTTAATTGTTATTACAGAGCAATTAATGTAAGAGCAATTAATCAAGAATATGACGCGCCCCACTGACATTGCCAGCCCGAATATGTAATTTAATTAAATGCATGACACGGCAGAAACAAGTGTGGGACCAAAAAGGCAATATAAAAAGGTCAAATTAATTATGACAGCAAGGCACTGGAATAATATAATACTTGTGTTAGTTGAAAAAAAGATAAAAATATTGCATTGAATTATTACAACTAATGTTAAATTAAATTTCTCCATGGATATTTCTATTTCCCACACTGGAAAATGTAATACTCGCTTGCATATTTTTGTAGAGCGCACATACACAAATACACTTAAAAATACAGCGAAAAAGAAAATACCATTAAGTTAAGAAAGAACGTACAGAGACACGAGCTTTTGCATTCTTTGACATTTTTCTTTGCTGCTGCATCACTGACTGTTCTACCACCTTTGCCATACCCCCCTTGCACAGCCCCGACTCCTTGGTGTCCTCGTGTTTTTGGCAGTGGTTCAAATAGCGTTTCTGCTTAATGTTGATTCGCTTAGGCCTATTCTCAATCTCTGGCCAGAGCCTACGATTCCTAGGAGGAGCTCTTAACTCATATCGTGTCGCGGCGCAGGCGCCGGATAAGCAATAGAAAAGAGCTACAACAACATCTAGAAATGGCAGTAGAGGTTGTCTTAGCTCCCATCTCGAAAGCATGGGCTTTCTGGAGCTCACTCGATTAGCTATGAAGTTGATTAAGTTGATTCGATTCAACTCCTTAAAGTTGGCCCATAGTTCTTCTCTTTCACTCACTCCTTATAATATTGCGATAGGTTAGTACTAGTCAGCTGATGGATGGCTGCCCCATGTCACCTTTTTAGCCCAATCCCAGACCCAGTTTCACCCCCGGTCAAGCCCCGTCCCTTTCGCTCTCTGAATGGCTATCTCGCTCTCTAACAGATGTTTTGTGGGGACTTCGGCATTATACCTTGGTCGTGTTTTTCCTGTTCCAAATCCCATTTTGTTCCTGCTTGAACCTGCTGTTGCGGCATCGTGCCGCCTCAGTTATGCTGTAGTAACCGCTTGTACACATTCCTCGTTGCTCCTCCTGCGCGTCGTATTAATTTTCGAATCCAAGGTGTCCAACTCACTCTGTTGTCATCGTCGCTGTAGGACGATGGATTCATTCCGTGAGCTGTGAGTGACGAAAAAACATTAACAAGAAGTTTCGAAAACTTCTGATTGCCCCGCATCATATCTATTATTAGAGCGAAGCGAGCTTTGATAATATACAAAATAAATGTGTGATTATAAACACTTTTTAAAAATACTTGTATATAAAAATGTAATGATAATTACATATAAACCACAATTGGAAATAGAAAACCTGCCAGTTCCGCTGCCTCCTATTACCTCTCACCTGTTACTAATAACTCAATAACTTCCAAAAAGTCCAGACTATGATTGGCTGTATTAAGGTTCAGGGTTAGGGATAATTATAAAAATAAATGTAATACATTACTAGGCATAAATTTGATTTCAATTTAAGCATTGACTTCATCCTTGTCCGCCTCTTCTAGCTCGTATTGACTTTATTTCAGCGTACTGTCTAAAGTTGTCCGGAAATTGACTTGATTTTCTCCATCTCTCCCTATAATTTCCTTTACATTGTGTGCAGGCTATAATCTTATTCTTGGCTCTGCATCTGTGTTGGTGCCCAGCGCGCATTTGACAGCCACATAACTAAAAACAGAGATACTTCTGAGAGATTGGTTGCAACAACAGCAACTACAACATCAGCTGATCAGCGCTCGATTTGCTCTCTCGTCCGCTGCTGCTGCTGGCTTGGAATTTTTCAGATACTCTTTAGTGGAATTGGGGAAACATTTTTTAGCAGTCCCAGATTGACTGTGAAAGAAGTAAATGGTTGACTAAGATTGGGATAGACAAATTTGTACAAAGAAGCGATTGCAATCTGATTGTCTGATTTAGTGATGATAACTTTTATACAAATTGAAAGTATATTATATCATTTGTAAATATCTTTGAGCTTTTGTACACCGAAGACGACGATTAGAAGCTCATAGAGTATTCGGAATCGCATTTTGATCCCATATAATCGAACAGCAGACGCACTGCGTATTTTTTACATCATAATCTTCCAAAGGAAGGGAATAAAAATTCGGAAAGCCAGCCGGCTACCCACTAATATTTCATCCTCTTGCACTTCCCCTCGCAGTCTGTGCGCACGACCCACACTTTGAGATCGTTGTTAGAGATGTGGTTAGAGATGGGACCGACCAGCAGGAGATATTAACTTTACCGAGATGGTGGCGTAAATGGATTGTCAAATTCGTTTTCACATAAAAAGATAAAGAATACTGAAACAAATACAATACTCGCAGTGTGAAACTTCGTGAGGCATGCGCTCCCAGCCTATTTACATATATTCTTACACTTATGCATATATTTTTACATTTACATTATATTTTTACAAAACTGCTCCAAATTAAGCTTTTGCATTTCATCAAACTAAGCTTTCCACAATTTTTTGCTAAAATTTCCTTGGTTTTAATGTTTAGTCCTTTAGTTTTTAGGTGTGCTTTAAAAATTCGTCTACTGCGCTAATTTTTCAATGCACTTTCTCGAAATTCGCCGACGAATGCTGGAAAAAATTAAATTGTGCAATCAAGGAAGCAAAAGTTACCTCCTGAAACTTTAGTTTGGTTGAGGGGGTGCAAAAAAATATTTAGAAAAAAATTTTACAATTAATTGGCACTGCAGGGAAGTCGAGCAGGCATGGAAATTAGGGTAAAGTTATTCGATAGCAACATGTCTTGTCCGTGGATCGAAGAATTAAACATTCAAAATGAACGATAGTTCCTAGTTCATGACATAGTTCATCATATAATTTTACAGATCCATATGTACATATCTAACACTACCCAGCACGATATTTCCTCAAGGAACCAAATCAACTTTTTGAGGCAAGCTAATAAAGTGTGTTGG
Organism: Drosophila guanche; assembly: GCF_900245975.1. Classification (NCBI taxonomy): domain Eukaryota; kingdom Metazoa; phylum Arthropoda; class Insecta; order Diptera; family Drosophilidae; genus Drosophila; species Drosophila guanche. The sequence continues at coordinate 3,952,795 of NW_022995744.1, read as the reverse complement.
CATGAGAAGTGTTATAGATGTAAATGACAAATGAAGAAAAAATGTAAAATTTGACAAAAAACCGCTAAGGTACAGATGTAGTACTGAGTACCGGGTATAAAAGTTTTGACGCGTAAGAAGCGACTAACACCTCCCTTTTCGTTTTTTTTTTAAATTTAGTTTTATTAAGTTCTTAACCGTACATTCAAACTAGTACCTTAGAAAAACAATTTAGACATTACAAAAAGGACCATACCTGAGGTGCCACTGCTAATATTTATCACACACACTTTAATTCTTTGTATTCAAGTGTATTTGTTTAAGTCATACGGGTGGTATGCGAGTAAATTATATAAGAAGTATGAATTAATAACAAAATACACATTAAACCAAATAAAATATTGATGGAACTAAATAACCTAAAATCAAAGCTTTTGGTGCGTCTAATTTTAAATTTTGTATGGCGGAAAACGGTGAAGCAAATGTGCAACACATGCAATTAAATTTCAAGAGAACCAAATGATTATCATACGTATGTAAACTACTTCATATGCATTGATTCGGAGGAGGGATGTCTATGCATTTCATTTTCTCTTGCATTTACATATTTCATGGGAACGGAGTTGTACTCATGCACGGTGGCTGCTTTTCTTTTGCCTTGTTTTCTTTTCCGCGTTTTTACATTCTCTGCCTACTAAAATATTAAGTATGTTTTTAGTAACACTTTGGCTTTGTTTCTGCCAAGAATAATATTTAGAGCGCTAACTGCAATACGGCTTTGCAGGGCTTCTTCCTGTGGTACATCCTGCGTATTGTCTTGATATGGATTTATATGCAATTTGCTGTTGTCCTTTCCTGATTAACATTGATTGGTCAGCAGACATTTGTGGTCAAATAATTTCCTCATTCCCCAGTAGAGTTTCTCTCGGATATGAATAGTACTAAATTTAATTGGCGCTGGGGATCCAGCCTTTGCAAGAATACCTGTAGACCCTTTTGACTTGAGAGCTGGCAGTCCAGGATGGGACTTTTCCGTAATTGAAGTACTTAAATCAATATTAATATACAATTCCACTTTAAACATTAGGGACCTGTTACCCTAATCCCTTGGGTTGACTGCTATTTATCCGCTTTTCGTTTTAGTGTCCATATTACGTGCGGACATTCAATTTATTTTCGGTTGCACAAAACCTTGGGCTTCTTCCCCCTTTTACATCCCGTGCCAAAGTTACAAAGTTACAACGCAATTTAATTTCTTCATTCTGGCTATAGTAATGATCCAATCTAATCCAAATTCGGTGATTTGATAGATATGGTCATTCCCGACCGAATTTTTTAGTTTTCTTGAATCTTCAAAATTGTGGCTGTGGGAGATTTTCGGCTTTTGGTGGGCGGAAGGGGGCGCGGATAATTTTTGAAACACACTTCTGTCAGTGTAAGAATACAGCTATCTGTACGCAAAATTTGGTGGCTCTATCTTTTATAGTCTCTGAGATCCAGTCGCTCCACCTATACAATATACCCTATTTACTCTTCGAGTACCGGGTATAAAAATTGCATAATCCACAAAATAAATTGGGAAAATGCAGAACCAACCAAACAGTGAGGTCGGTCGGTCGTTTCCGTTATTGTGGCGGATTCTGCCCACAGAATCTGCTATAAATAGCTCAACTTTTGTTAATTGCATATTAGGTGTTCATTAGGGCCTCCAATCATCAATAGGCTTTCTGGCTTCCAAGAGGTGCTATTTTCGGGTGCATATTTTATGTGACTTTAGAAAACTTTACTTGAAAAGCGGATTTTGATCCACAATGATCTAGTTATAAAAGCGTAAATAGGAGCTGCCGCTCTTTTTTTGTTTTTTTTTGTATGACAGATCCAATATAGCAGAACTTGATGGAGTACATTTCAAGATGGAAACGTCAGCTCAAAATTATTTGAATACCCTACGCAACTCTGCTATCCTTAAAAATTTAAAAATCCTTTTACTAAGTAGCCAATGTAAGATGTTGCTTGTGGCGCTGGCGGTTGCTGTGCGCTTGTCAGATTATTCAACAAAAGATTTCTCTTTTTGTGGCAGTGGGGGAAACAGATTTCATGTAAAACCATTCTTCTGATGAGAGGCAGTGGCTGACGTTGCAGCTGTTACCTGAGTAGAGAGTCACCACAGCAGGATGATTGCCGACACCCGAGTCCCTTGTCTCAGAAACGAGTCGTATGAATTATAATTATAATCGATTCCTCGGAGGAGAAGGCTCTGCATGTTTATTGCTGAAATTTGGCTCAAAATATGCCAGATAAATTCAACTCCTATATGGTGACGCAAAGCAGCATCTAAAAAATCAATGGCAGAATGTATAATAGGCTGTAACGATTCTACAGATAATATGGTATAAGAAACAAAGCAACGCCACACTGGTCCTTAGACAGGTTCCACACTGGTCCTCACACAGGTCACACAGAGATTGAGACTGATTGAATGTATCTTTTATTAGAAGTAGGCACGTCATGAGTACTTACTGTAGTATGTAATATATGCGTTATTTTTATTTAAAGTCCAAATGTTTTTAAAAGTATCTTTCTGACATAGAATTAATTATCTTTGAAAGATGTTTTTAGGCCTTTAATCTAATCGAAAAACTCGGTTTGATTCGAAGCGTAAATAAAAAGTTAAATTGTGTTGAACCATAGATAAATTATAGATAAAAAAGCGATGAAAGCTAAACTAATATATTGGAATCTGAACAACATATCTTTTTTTAATAAATATAATTAGCATATTAGCATATAGATAGGCAGAAATTGTGATTAATTTTCATAATTCGATTGATTCCACCAGCAGGACATCATTAATGGCAGGCTTGTTGTTTATTTATCCACTGGGAAAATCAAGTTTGGAAGCCGAATAAAAGCCGAGAACGCAATTGAATTTATTTATATTTTAAATTGGTCTTTAAAATGCCAAATTAGTCGCTAAACATTTATTTATGAACAAATATTTCTGAATGCATATTAGTTCAAAAGCGAACTAATAGCGAAATACGCAATAGCGAAACGTTAATTAATTGCTTGCATTAAAAATCTGCATAAAATACAAGTATATAATAGGTCTCTGTGGGCTCTGTGTTTCTTCCGTGTTTCGTTTCGGAAATTGTGCTGGCCAAAGGATATGGTACGCGTTTGTTTACTTTGTATACTTTGCATTCGATTCATTATATAAAATTATACCAGGGGGATACCCAGGTCTAAACGCAACGAATATTGTAATTTAGAAACAAAAATAAAAAAATAAAATAAAAAATATTTAAATATCTAAACGATTTTTAATAGCTGTTGATTGTTTAATAAAATGACGAGAGGGTTCGATGCAATAAAATGTACAATGTACAGATGTACCAGTACTATGCACAAATAATTGGCCAGCGAAATTATTCGTATATATGGGTTTAATTAGGAGTAGAGATTGTATAAGAAGACCTCGGGCTATGGATATTAGTTCCAGACTGCAGCCAGGCCGACGGGCCGAATTGCCCGAATTGTCGAGAGGGGGAGAGCGTTATAGAACGCTCGATGCGGCTTCTGAGCCGAGCACGAGCGTAAGAAAAGCGCAGTAACGTAGAATGCGAGAGAGGAAGACAAAAATATGCGACATCTATTTACATATGTATGTATGTATGTATTATGTATAATAGCGAACAACGTTGATGGATAAGGCTGTAATTTAAGCATTTACAACTGGGAAACCCGATAGGGTGTATAATAGACTTTAGCCATTTACTTATAACACAAATACTTAAACAAAGCTAAAAAATTAAAAATTTATTTTTGGGAAAGTGACAAACGAATAAACTTTTTATACCCAGTATTCGAAGAGTAAATAGGGTATATTGTATTTGGAAGGAAAGAAGAAGGAAACGTTTGCGATCCCATAAAGAATGTATATATTCTTGATCAGCATAAATAGCCGAGTGTGTATCTGTCTGTCTGTCTGTCCGTCCATTTTGAGCCACCAAATTTTGCATTCTGGCTGCTGTATGCTAACACTGATCCAAGTGAAGAAACTTTGGCCGTAAAATGGTCGGTGAGGGTGGTGCTGTTGCTACCAAAAAACTTGCCTTTAACCTTAGTCATTAAAGTACCAGTGCACCAGCTTCGCTTTGATGTTGCGCCATCAACTGCATTAACTCGTACACACGCCCTTTTGCAAAACCAATAAGCCTGCACTAAACAACAATTAGCCTCTTTTCTGCAAACCAGGGCAACAACAGTAACGTTGTTTATATTAACCCCTTTTGCACCTCTCTACCCCTCCCTGGTTGACGACACAAAATCATGTGAACTGCATCCAAAAAAAGTAGTTTCTTGCGTGGGTTCCAACCCACCAACATAAGAAGAAGCAGGATATATTTTCGGGTCTTTTAGATAAAGAAAATCTCATAAGTACAAAAAATAGTAGGCAGAATAGCTGAAACAGAGATGTGGTAGGCCCACTGTGCATATGATTGCTTGTGATCAGCTGTCCCTTTTTGCCTTTCAGGCATAACGTTCCACCTTCTCTCACGAGAAAGCTCGCTGCCTGACTCTGTCAGCTTTATATGTACAAGTTGCTTGCGAGCAGAGCGGAAGAATAAACATACGTAAGTATTATCCAATAATAATTCAATGAGTGCATGATTCTTTTTAATTCTTTAAACACTTTTATTCTCTTCGGAAAACACAATGTAATTTTTAGCTCATTGTTGCATCTTTAACACTAACGAGTGAACGAGCCCAAACTTAGTACCAGTGAGAGTGAAAGATATTATTTTGTTGGGGCAATCTATTACGTTATCCCACCTTAAAATCCTATCATATCCTACCTATCTTTGCCCCTGTGCGACAGTTTCCCTTGCCACGGGTATTTCGAATTCATACATCATCAGTGTTTGGCATTGAGTGCTAGTCAAACTGAAAAACCGCAAATGAATTGTATTGTTGTGTAGGTGTTGTAAATTTACAACAGAGCCTTGACGTTTTCGAGTCCTCGCTTCTAAGTTTGTGCGGCTCCTGGTTCTCCTCCTACTTTAAAGGGAAAATTACAACGAGTTTTTCTGGAATTCCAGTCTGGGGCGTAGCCAGGACATTTCGCCCTTTTCCGAATCTCTGTATCTAAGCATTGACTCTGGCGCTGTCGAGTTGGAGTTTTAGTTACATTGTCGAGATAATTGTATATGTCTGTGGCGCATAAATAAAAAATAAGTGACACAAGTACATACATACATTTATATTCTATTGCACTTCTCTGTATTTTCTCCTTCCTTATGGTACATACTACAGTCAGAGGCATTGGTGGTGATGTGATTACACTACTCGAATAAATTGAACTTTTTATTTACATTTCAAGCCCACATTTACGGTTTTTTTCTATGACAGCATTTTAAAAAAATTTTTTTGACTTTAAAATTTTAGGAAAAGTAGAAACACAATTAAATCCTATGGCCTTTAATTTTTGTGTGTGCAGGTGCGTTAGTTTGACGTCGTTTAACATATTACTGATAATTTGTTTGAACATTAATTTTGATGCATCCATAAGTTGAGATGGAACCAAATTTAAGTTAAGTAACTTTGTGAAATGCAACTAAGAGGGAGAGGAAGAGATACGATAGGCATAGGGAAAGAAAATAGCCAGCCAGAGACCTGGAACAAAATTCCTAGCACGAGTTATTTAGTCTTTGGACCAAATCAATTTTGAAGAAAGTGTTTTGCGACAAACATTTCTCCCTCTCTCTCTATCTCTTACAATTGTTATGCCTCCCTTCAACAAAGTTTTCTCTGTTGCCAAAAAAAGTTATTTGAGAAAATAATTAGGGAAATTTTGGTAGGAAATTTTTAGGGAAGCATTTGTGTCTTGAATATACAGGACTCCATTTCTAATAAATAGAGAACATTCTTTCAGATCTTTTTGGTGACAGCTTTAAAATTGGTCTTTCCTTGCTGCGGCAACGTATACTCATTGCCATTTGAACACTAAGCCAGTGAAAACGCGACTCCTGACTGGATTTACGTCCTTGCACAGCTGCTTGGCTGGTTGGCTGAATGTCTGGTTGGCTGGAGGCTTAGGCGTTTGAATTATGTGTGGAAATACATGCTCCTGCTCCTGTCTTTATTTGTGGGTCTTCTGGTTTGAGCCCCGCCAGAGAGCAATCCTCGCTTGCTCTTCGTTTTTTAGTTCAACATTTATTTGAAATTTATTAGAGCATTTTTTCTATTTTGGCTATATTTCTTCTCTTTGTTGTGTCCTTTGTCTCACTCTTCTGGCTGCCACTCCACCCTCAACATTCTGTGTATATACCACTGACGTCATTTCAACACTAAATTGATTTTCAACAATGGATCCCACCGCCCAATCATCAGGGTTGAAGGCGAGGGCCGTTTATAGGGGTGTCATCTGCATTGAATTATACTCTGCTATCTTTGCCAATTTCTCTTGCCTATTTTAAACAGAGAGCGAAATCTGCAAAATCCACAATTTTCAATATAATATCTATCGAACCAGACGTGTGAAACGCTTCTTACGCGTTTCACAAATATCCGGCACTCAGTACTACATCTGCACCTTAGCGTTGTTTTGTCAAATTTTAAATTTTTTCTTCATTTGTCATCAGTCATCTACATCTATAACACATCTTACACCAACTGCAAATAAATTTCTTCATTATGGCTATAATAATGATCCAATCGGATCAAATCGGATCCAATTTGATGATCTGATATATATGGTCATTCCCTACGGAATGGCGTTTTTAGTTTTCTTTTATTTTCAAATTTTTAGATTTTGGGAGGATTCCGCCCTTTTACACTTCTAACAGTGTGAGCATACAGAAGTCTGAATGCAAACTATAGAGGTATATTCATGTTATCCGCTATTCCTAAAATGTTCGAGACAATTTTAACTCCGCACTTGCAACATCTCTGCAAATCACTTATATCTTTAGGTCAGCACGGATTTATACGGCGAGGATCAACAACCACTAATATTTTATAGTTCACCTCCTTTGTCATTAAAGGGTTCCAAGGTAACTTGCAGACGGATGTTATTTACACTGACTTCAGTAAGGAATTCGATTTTGTAAACAGACATTCTATTCTTGCACAAAAGCTCGACCTCCTAGGGTTTCCGTCCAATCTTTTGAGATGGATTTCTAGCTACCTGTGTTCTAGGTCTCAAAGGGTCCTTTTCAAACCTCTTTACCTGTTATGGTTACTTCTGGAGTACCACAGGGTAGCCATTTAGACCCCTTACTTTTCACACTCTTTATTAATGACCTGCCTTCTGTATTAACAAATTCTCGAGTACTTACATTTAATTTCCCTCTCGCTTGCAATCTGATCTCAATAGCTTTCAGTCATGGTGTTGTGCAAATATGTTACACCTCAATGCCTCTACGTGCAAAGTCATGACTTTTCATTGCTCCAGCCCCCCTAACTGGCTCCTTACACCCTCGCGGTAGTTCTCTTGAGAGAATTACATTAGTGGATGATTTTGATGTTAAACTAGACCCCAAGTTAAAGTTTGTTGAACACATTTCTACCATGGTAAATGAAGCCATGGGTGTGCTTGGGTTTATAAAGAGGTGGTCAAAGGAATTTGATGACCCCTATATACCGAAGACTCTGTATATCTCGCTTGTTCGTCAGATTTTAGAATACGGCTCATGTGTATGGTGCCCTCAGTAACACATACATCAGGACCGTATTGAATCAGTGCAGAAAAACTTTTTATACCCGGTACTCGAAGAGTAAATAGGGTATATTGTATTTGTGCGAATAACGGTTGTATGTAACGCACAGAAGGAAACGGTTCCGACCCCATAAAGTATATATATTCCTTAACAGCATCAATAGCCGAGTCTATAGAGCCATGTCTGTCTGTCCGTCTGTCCATCCGTCCGTCTGTCCTTCTGTCCGTCCGTCCGTCTGTATGTCTTATTTGTCGGCTAGTTCTCAGAGACTATAAGAGCTAGAGCCACCAAATTTTGGCTCCAGGCTGCTGTATACTAAAAACGCCATTCCGTAGGGAATGGCCATATCTATCAGATCACCAAATTTGGATCCGATTGGATCATTATTATAGCCACAATGAAGAAATTAATTTGCAGTGGCTAAACCCACCCGCAGCTTTTGTTGTTCTTTTCACATTCTCTCATTCACACTCTGCTCTGCTTCACTCGGCCTCTGCCTCTGCCTTCCCTGTGCAGCTGACTCTGCCGACTTTTAACCCACCCCGTCCCTCAGCTTATATTTGTTTTTTTTTGTGTGCGGGCGCTGCCTCTGCCTCTGCCGCGAGTCTGCAGTCTGAAAAAATGTTAAATTTGACAAAACACCGCTAAGGTGCAGAAGTAGTTCTGAGTGCCGGACATAAAAGTTGTGACGCGTAAGAAGCGTCTCACACGTCCCTTCTCGTTATTATTTGCCCTGCGGGGCCTCAAATGTGATGCAACTGTGAGACTGCCATCCTACCGTAGTAGACTTCTTCTAATAAATCTTCCATCTTTAGTTAGTCGTAGAAAAATACTTGGTGTAATTTTTATGCACAACTTGATCAAGGGGGATGTAGACAGCCCTGACTCGTTGAGCCACGTAAACTTTACGATTCCCATTAGACGCACTAAAAACTATATTCCTTTGTTCCTTCCACCGCGTAGATCGAGTTATGCCTTGCGCGAACCCTTTAGGGTTTTATGCTCGGATTAGTTTCATTTTAGTTTTGTCTTGTTTTTGATTTTGTTAATTTTGCTTGCTTAGCTATAGTTGCTCTAGTTTAGTTTTGTTTAGCTCTAATTTTCCTCGAATATTAGCCTAACATCTATCTCTCCTGCATGCTCGTGACCGGTTCGGTTATTCGCGCTGCGCGTCATGCGGCAGCGCCCCTCGGTCGGTTGGGCGGAAGAAGGGGTGCGTTCTGCTGGGTTCAGCCCGTAACAGACTTTGGCTTGGTGTCGCATAGGCCACTTGATGGTGAAGTCATTGCATATCAACGTCCAGACATAAAAACAAAATTTGGTGGCTCTAGCTTTAATAGTCTCTGAGATCCAGGCGCTCAACAAGACGGAGGGACAGATGGCCATACAGATAGACAGACATAGACTCGGCTAGTGATGCTGATCAAGAATATATATACTTTATGGGGTCGGAAACGTTTCCCTCTGTGCGTTACATACAACCGTTATTCGCAAAAATACAATGTACCCTATTTACTCTTCGAGTACCGGGTATAAAAATGTCATTTCTTAGGGAATGACCGTATTAATCAAATCATCGAATTGGTACTAGATTCGATCATTATTATGGCCAGAATAAAGAAAATAATTTTCAGTGGCTAGGGAATGTGAACATTGCTAGGAAACATCTGCAAGCAGAAAAAAATAATAGGAAAATAAAATAAAATATGTACATACATATGTACGTATTTATATGTGTTTGAGCAAAGATAAAATGATGTGTTAATTAATTATTATATATTTTCGTAAGTCATGTCTCTCGGAGCACTTTTTCCAGCCTGTAAATTAAGAGAAGCAAAAGCCATGCATATTATTTACATGAAAATTCCATTATGTTTTGGAATGCAGAGAGGGAGGTACCTAACACCAGACATCTTTAAATCTTCATGTAATATAAATGTTAGCCCAGTGGCAGCAACAGGACCAAAAAGAGGATGCTTAGGGTGGTGAATGGAGAAAAGCTATCTTTAACAGTATCATCAAAATCCTTATCATCGTTATGGCTGGTCATTAAGTGTTTTCTAAATATGTATACTCATTGTCTCATGGATAAAGATTCCCGCCGTCTAGCTCCTGTAGCTGGGAAAAAAACAGAGACTAAACTTAAAGCCGAAACTGTGAGGAACTCCACGCAGGGACACACGTAGTCAGAACGTTAAACTTTCGTAGTTTATTTTACATAATGTTCACCGAAACGCTGATATATCCTCTAAAATCACCACACTGAGGTCGGAAACTGTGCAAGTCAGGAGGTCTGTCGTCATCTTGTAGACTTCGGTGTGGCTCTCTCTTTGTCTTTGCCCCAATGTGTGGTTCAATGGTCAGAAACATTGCAGACAACACCCAAGTGTGTGAGAGAGGGAGTGGGAGTAGTCAACGTTAGCTGGAAAGCTGTGCGCAAAAGGGAGAAAAAGGATAACCCCAACATGTCCCACGTGTGCTGTCTGTATTAAGGGAGGATACAAATAAGGGGCAACATTAACGTGCTGAAGATTAGCAAGACAACAAATTTAAAATAAAATCGATATTCACATGAAATGCGTTACGTTCTCATTAAAGATTTAAAGACATGAGGTGAATAAAGAAGTGGGGACTCAGAGGAATGGGATTTCCAAAATTGTTTCATTCATTCATTTCATAATGTAAAGAAAGTTGTGCAAAGGTGGCAATAGAGATGTGTTGAATAAGTATATACGATAGCCGGGTATTTAATTGAAGACAGGCTTTGACAGATAACTGGAAAGCGAAAGCGTTACAATTTTAAATGGTTGATCGATTCTTCTGATTACCTAAGTGTTCCATTGATTTTTTTAACTAATTCAACTTTTTACCATGATTGGTAGTTCCGTCTCTTCCAATTTTCGTTCGTTGCCAGAAAAAGAAGCGTAGAATTCACGTCCGCAGCAGGTGCTTCTCTCTCTCTGCGCTTCGTTTAGCCGCTGTCGACAGGAATCTGAGTGGTAGCTCCCACCTAAAGTAAAATGTTTTTGCCCTGCTCCACAATGCAACCTGCATCTCTCTGTGCTCCATTGTTGACTGGAACTCACCTTCAGTTAAAAGTTATCTCCTAAAATGAATGTTTATGGTCTTTGGATTTTGTGAAACCCGGAGGCCTATAAATCATACCAGCCATAGACTGCAATAAATTTCTGGCTGAATAGAAAGTATGAATAAATGGTCTAAAATACAAATTTTAACTATGGTTGCGAACCGCAGTGGAACTTAATTGCTAAGGAGAGATAAATTATGAATGATGCGGGAATAAGTTACGCTGATATCGAGATCAATAAACCACCTTTCGCAACTGGCAAGCCACAATACATGTCCGATAGATTGGGCTCTTCTTCCATTCGAAAGATATTCTCAGATGGGGAAACCCTTCGCTTCGTTCTGGTGGGCGAGAAGAACCCCACTGCCAACTAGTTGCTTTGACCAGTTAACAACATTGTAATGGCAGTTTTTGGAGTGAGAATGGGTTGGCCATTTCAACGATGCCAATTTAAACGTACTTAACGAACAAGACCAGAACTACTGCCACATCTTTGCAGAGCATACTGCATACGTAAAAGGTTAGAATAAAACACATGTTGCAAAAGTTGCAAAATATCGCGACTCCAAATTGAGGGAAAAACAAAGTGCGCTTTAATAATAAAGGAAAAGAGGAACCCTGAGAGAAAGTTCTACAGAGTTAATATTGAAAATTTTCCCTATTCCTTAGTTGCTTGGCAGATCACATAATTTGTCAGGCCACAGCATGTATGAGTCCTAAAAAGGCACCAGCAATTAGTGTGTGGCGCCGAGTGCCATTCTCGGGAAATTCCGTGCGAGTGATTTTTAATTAATAAACTCATTAGGCAGACCAGACCGGACGTTCAATGCTTTTTCTCCTTGTTTCTCTTATGTTTTAGTAATTTTAATTACCGGCAGCTGGTCACTGTCCCCACTTTTACCGAGGGCCTTTACCCTTTCTGTTAGAGCTCTTCATAATTTCCTGGCATTCTAACAATGTGCCGACTATTTTTATGTTTTAAACAGCTCTGACAGTCGACAGCCGCAACCTGTCGTTCAGCTTTTGACGTGTTGCATTCTGTGGTCTGTGAGAGCATAGTACCAGGTTTTAGTTGTGCAGAAGGGCACCAAAAGCAGACTCAAAACGGTCCTGGCCTGGCCTAAACGTGCCTAAAAATTAAATACAATTGTTGTGTCAGTTAAAAGTGGAGAGGGCTGTACAGACCAAGGACAGAGGCCGGGTACGCTTAGCACCAAGTGTCATAGTTTGGGTTTGTATGTTTCTGTTGCCATGTTGCCAAATCGGTCTTCCCTGACACGGACTCCTCTTCGTCGCTGGTAGTATGTGGTTTACAATGCAGTGGCGTCGACACCTGAAAGTCACCGCGCCGACAGCGACACAGAAAGTACGAAAAATTACACGGATTTATGAAAATGGCAACAAAACTGTGCTAAACACGTTGACGCGTTCCACACGCAAGCTTGGAAATTATGTGCGGTTCTAGGGAAAACACACCACACACCACACACCACACCCTACTCTTATGTCCTTCAGCTAGACCACAAAGCAAAGCTTTAATTGAGAAAAAAAAAATAAACTCCACAAGGATAACAGACCCTCTAATATGTACAAGGATTGGAGGGAAAATTCCATATTCCAAGTTTTCTTATTTTATTTTGATTATTTCAAATCGCTATTAAAATAAATATTGTGTTATGTATTAGTTTCCATATTTTAAAATATGTGCTTAGAATATAGGGAAATATGAGAAATATGATATATGAGATGTTCCTTCCAGAAGAGAGCGGCCCCAGAACATCAACATCATCAGTCGCCGGACCAAGGACCACAGTGCGCTCGAATTTTTGTTCAGAATCTCCAACTTCCAAAATACATAACGCAGCAAACAAGACTTTGGTTGTTCAAACTGCGTTTTATCGTTTGTCGTTTTAATTTAGATCTATTCTTTTATAAAGATCTTTCCTATCTCTCCCTCTAGTTGTGGTGATTTTGGGTACCAAGTAGCTGGCAAATTGTAAGCGAAATATTTGAAATTTATAGCAATTTTCACAGTCAATAAATGAAGTTGTTTTCAGCAGTGTTGGATTTGTGATTTATGTTTGCTAATGTTTTCCCCCTGAAAGTACAGGAAAGGAACGTTTGTTATTTATTTTTTATATTCTCTCTGCATTTGGAAAGTGCATTACATGAAAAATGAAAACTATTTATATAATTGCATTTTTTTTTTAATCCTGTCAAAAATTGCATACAAAAAAAGAACAACAAAATCTATTCAGGACTGAAATTTATGTTAAATCCCCCACTTCTCCTCATGGGTTTGCTTTTTGCCGTTTTGCCGCAAAAACGTATAAATATTTAGATGGCAGCAAATAGAAAGGATAAGGGAAATCAAGCTAAAAAGAAAAATCTGGAAGGTTATGGTTTATTGCATAAACTAAATGTTAGTGTGTTGTTGCAGCAGTGTTAATTTCTCGGGACTGTGTAGGAAGAGAGAGAACAGCCCCATATTTTATTTGTCTACTCTCCAGACAAAATGGGAGAAATGGTAATTTGTGATCGTTTTCGTGTGGAAAATTAATACATTTTTTCAGTTACAGCCTGGGACAGCGATGGTTACATAGTTTTCCCCCTACCCAGGCTCTTGTAAAACATTTCCCTTCTTGTGTTACTTTGTCATAAGTGTTCAAGTGTTCAAGGCGGCTAGGATAAAAACAGTTTAGCATAAAAATGAAAAGTCAAGATGTGGCCACATAAGTTGAAGGAGAGCGGATGGTGGCTGCAGTTGAAAGTGGAACTGGACCTGTAGTAGGGCTCAACTTAACGTGAACTCTCAGTTTGGCTTTATCTGAATCGCATACACTTCTTTGTCGTATTCAAATGTCTGGAAGAAGGGGAAACGAGCAAGGAATCTCTGAATTATTTGTGGGATCTCGACGAAAAATGGGCAGACAGGAAACATAACGGACATCTTTTCGAAAATGGAGTGAGAGAGAGCGAGAGCGAGAGCTAGAAGGGAAGCAGGATGTGGCCAGTAACGCTGCAGACATTGCAGGGAGTTTGCCAAATATCTAGAAATCCGAAAAACAAGAAAGTGTCTGCTAAAGAAATGCAAGGCGGAAAGAGCCATCCCTACCCTCTCTAATACCACGAATAACCTATCCTCCTTATTAGGTAACCAACCATATTTGTTCAGAAAATAAGATTCTACTGAATTTGCTCGGCTGAGCTGGATGAGATTGGAATGCCCCAGAGATCCATCCTATTGATTAATGGTGAAGGGCTCTTGCTAATACTCAAAAACAGAACAATTTCCTGAATTCGAACCAAAAGAAGTCTGTGATTTTTACAAAGAAAAGTTTTAGAATAAATTTACGTGATTAGTATTATTTAGTTTTAAAATTTACTTTGGATGAATTTGTTACATATATTAAAGTTCTGTTCATTAATCACTTAAACTATGATTGTTGCTAATTTGCTTAATTTTGTAGCTGCAGAGCACCCATCCATCCGCATGTAACACGGAAAAGGGATCGAAAGGCAAACAAAAGGAAAGAAGGGAAAAATCCCTTTGATTGTAGTTCTACACACCTTTCTACCCGCCTGTACATGTTCCCAAATGTTAGCCCGTTGTTTCGGTTTGTTGAGGCAGGCCTTGAAAAATGTAAACGAAATTTTTGGCCAGACCATATCTAGTCAGGCCTTAACCGATACGGATCGTGGAAAAGAGAACTAAAAGCGTTTGAGACTGGGCCGATTGCCGCTTCGCTTTGGCAATTTATCTGGCCCCATCTGCAATTGTTGACTTTGTGCCGACGACTGGCCCGCAATGTACGCTATTGTCCTGCTTTGCATAATAGCTAACGAACTAGGATTTTTTCCACATTCCCACATTGGTCTGGTTTGGGCCCCACGCCATGCTGGTCTCTGTGTCTGGGCTTGCAACACTCCCTTCCATGTGGAGCTTGGCGTTCGCTTCATTGGCATATCAATCAAAGACCAAAAACGGAAAATGAATTCGCTTACTCACACCAACCGAAGTGGGATAGGAAGAAGGAAAGGTATGCTGTGGAGAAGGGCCAGTGTGCAGATGCGGAATTTTTTCTGCTGCCTCGGCCGGATGCCATTTTAATTAAGTGTTGGCTGCCTTGGCATCCGCGGCAAGGACGAAGCCTAGCAGGAGTCCGCGTCTCCGTGTGTGCCGTCGTGGGTCCTGACCAAGAGAAATTTAACATTCAGATGGTAGAGCATATCTCGGTCTATACTCTGGATGGAAGTGACAGCTCAAAATCAGAGAGGAGAGGGCGAGAGCGGCTTGGGGCTGGCTATTGCGCTCCATTGCGACTGACAGTTTAATTATTATTTTTGCAAATCAGTTAATTAATTAAGATACATAAAAACTCTTTGGCTAAGGTTGTGGTCTTTGGATGTGGGTGATGAAAATTATAGTTCTCCATCGAGAATTGATCATTAATCAATCGTTAGATTAAAAAGCGCTAAGTATGGGGAACGCCTCTTCAACAGCTCTTACGAGAAAGAACGAGAAGGGACGTGTGAGACGCTTCTTATGCGTCACAACTTTTATATCCGGCACTCAGTACTACATCTGGACCTTGCGGTGTTTGGTCAAATTTTACATTTTTTCTTCATCTGTCTTCTACTCCTTCAACACTTCTCACACCAACGCGCTCCTTTAGGTCGCCCCCCTTCCCTAGACCCGCACACTGCAGAATCGCGGCAGAGGCAGAGGCCGCACACTGCACGAAGCAGAGTGTGAATGAGAGAATGTGCAAAAAACAAATATAAGCTGCGGAACGGGGTGGGTTTACTGGGTTACACTGGAAATTAATTTCTTCATTGTGGCTATAATAATTTTTACTCTTCGAGTACCGGGTATAAAAAGAGTACGCTACGGTCCACTACAAGCTTTACTGATGGAAGTTGAGTTTGGAGCAAGAAGCTATTTTTTAAAACACTTTTACTTTACTAATTGTTCATACCCGGTACTCTAAGATTAAATTGGGTACATTGTATTTGTGTTCGGATCAATGTTCGAAACGCACAGAAGGACACTTTTTCGACCCCATAAAGTATATAAAAACATCAGCCACTATGTTTAATCTATCCATCTGAAGCCATTACAAAAAAAGTGATAGGTAGCATGCCTCAATATTTCACTAACTCGGTTCTCTAGTTAGGCTTCCTTTGACACGGAGTGCACCCACGATAATAACTCACTTTTCTGTGTAGAAGCCACCAATGTTGGTCACTTTAGTCTCAGTTCCAACACAAAATAAAACATTTTGATGGCTTGATGTGTGGTGCAAGCATTTAATGGTTTCATACAACCTTCTCTATGCAACCGGCAGCTAGAGGTGCCTCTTCATCATCGTCCTCATCATCGTTGTCGTTTCAGAGTTCAGTCGGCCTGCTTGTCTGTGTGCTCTGCTCTCGTCATCATTTCCATCAGGCTGAATAGCTTTTCAAATGCCAAATTTATGCAAATTTTTCCGAGAAGGTGAGAGACAGGTGCACACGCCATTTTGCACCCGAATATTGATGCTAAGGATCCTGGTGTCCTGAAACCACACATTGATGCTTCACGTTCCCCTTTCTGACTCTCTTCCCTCTTTTTATACCTGGTCCACGAAGATTAAGTAGAGTATATTGTATTTGTGGTCGGCAGTTGATATAAGTAATATACATATATTCTTGATCAGCATCAGCATCAGCATTGATAGCCGCGTCGATATAGCCGTGCGTGTCTGTCCGTCCTGATGAGCGCCTAGTACTCAGAGACCAGAAGAACTAGAGCGACCATTATAGCCAGAATGAAGAAATTAATTTGCAGTGGCTACATCCACACTCTGATTCGCGCAGTGTTCGGCTCTAGGGGAGGGGGGGGGGGGGGGGGGGGGGGGGGGGGGGGGGGGGGGGGGGGCGAGGTAAAAGAACAGGTTGGCGTGAGAAATGTTTTAAAGGATATTTTATCATAATTAACATTTTAAATACATTTTTCAGTTCGTATGGGGGCGGCAGGAAGGCGTGGGCTAAAAAACTCAATGTTTTCGAATTTCTAATTCAGTGTAACAAGAATTCATGCAACTTTGTAGAAGTCTACTCTATTGGTGCGGTTAAAATGAGTAAATTGTTTGTTATGTTGCAGACAAAAAAAAAGCAACACTGCACTCTGGGTCAATCAATTCTTCTCATAAGTTTCTCCATTTTAAGTTAAATAAAATTTAAAGTACTTGAAATAAATTAAATACGAAAAAAAAACCAGAGAACCGAAACGCAATAAGGGAAATACTGAATCGGTGCTGGAAATAAATGTAGGAAAATCAGTGTGAAAATACCCAGAGGATGGTCACAAAATAAGCAGGTCTCGTAATGGTAATTGGCCTTGTGAGGTTCTGGTCAGGCAGAGACAACAACTTAGCTACATAAGATAAATTGACTAGACGCAGAAAGCGGAGCTAGCTGGTAACAACAACAAAATATGAAGAGAAATAAAGTGGAAGATCACTATGAAATTAATTAACTGTCCTCGAAAAAAAATGAATGGTTGTGCAGTCCAGTTGCAACTGCAATGCGCCCAGATATATACTCTGGTCGTATATCTGACTTATCCAGCCCGATAATAAGGGGACACCCTTACCTTGAGGTTTTCCCTGAGGTGACAAGACGGCTTTTGAAATGTATAGCTCCACCTGGGGCCAGCAAAAGTTTTAACCAAAATTTCAGTACTACTACTAGTAAATTTCCTCTCATCCGCTACGGGACAGACACTTTGTCAACTAGAACTCAGAAAGTGTCAGTACTAATTATATTTTTCGATAGAAGTTCCGCCTGAAAAAACGAATGTTGCCACATTGAACTCCGATTACGAGTGGTAGACTAATTACAAAAAGACGGCCATCGATAGAATGGCACAAACAAAATTCTCAATTTGATAAGAAAAGTTCTCGTCGTTTTTGTGTGGGCATCTTCTTATTTAAGTAAGCATAACTGTTGGCTTCCAAAAATGGATGCAATTTTTTGGAACAATGCCTCACATCTCCACACCACAGCACAACATACTTTTCCATGCACTGGACAAGCAATTGCAGCTAGAAATTAAATGTTCAGTACTGATTTTTAATCAAAAAGAGGTATGTTTCAAAACAAAACAAAATGGAAAGTATAAAACATACGAATTAAAGATTATTCAAACGCACTACAGTGCTATGGTTACAATAGAGCACAGGACCAACAGCAGCAATGGAGCAGGGCTCCCTAAAAAAATATCCTGAGAGAGAGGAGCAGCAGCTCTGAAATTCTAAGCTGTCCGGCATGTTTGATGTACAAATCCCTCAACTGAAATAGATTTACGTCACTGCCAGCCGACGGCGCGGGGCTCGCTTGACAAATGGAGGGAGATGCAGTGTGCGGGAAAGGTTTTAGCCAACTGCAATTGCAATTGCGTTCGGTTGCCCATTTTTGGGTATTTTCTCTAAAGCTGCAGCCCGAGTTTGGCTTTGGCAATTTATTTGCAAATATTTTTCAACATGGAAAATATGTTGCATTCCCCTGCACGTCCCTCGGTACGAAGAGCTTTTAGACATTTATTTCAAAGTGTAACAGTTGTTAGACTTTATTCTTTTTCTGCCTTTTACAGTCACTAGTTTTAGGGGCACAACGGAAAAGGCCGAAGCAGGATACGGACCCAACTGAGGCACAAGGGAAATCTATTTAATTAAAAAATTGTGTACAACAAACCAACCAAATTAGACTATCTTTTTCTCTAATTCTTGCACTTTAATTTTGCTGTCTTAATGTGGTTGGCATTAAACTTTTTTTTTGTACTGCTGTGACATTGTTCCAGTATTTTTTCATCTATTTATAAACCAGTTAGGAACATATATATCTTTTTATTAATAGCTAGAATCGGGTGGGTCTGATGTGCCACTCAATTGCGGATTTCGCTTTTGATTTGTCAAAGCCTTTAGAGGGCTGTTGCCTGCAGGACATATATAAAATATCACAATAGCCTGGCAGGACGCTTTCTGTCTTTAACAGTTGGACACTAATTCTCACCACACATGGGCACATACAGTGACTTTGGGACATAGGGACATACTCTCAGGGAAGTGCGTACGGGTCCTGGTGATTTGTGACATGCTTGCAGTCCAGCAAAACTTTTTTCATTCTCTCGCTGTCCTTGTCTTTGTAACTCTTTAACTGAAAGTATTCAATTAAAGTCACGTCCTCCCAGTCTCTTCCCTCTCAACAGTCTCTATATATATTTTAATGAGTAATGATTTAGATATAAGACATACCTATTTTCGACTTTTCCTGAGCTTTTAAAATCAAATTTTAGTAAAAAATTAAAATAAAGTTGAGCCATTTCCACTTTCTCTACTCTGACGTGCAGTGCTATTATGTCCAACATTTCTACAACTCAAAGAAATAAAACAGCTTGCAATGTAAAAATCGGACTACCTTCTAGTTTTTAATTTTTATACCCGGTACTCGAAGAGTAAATACGGTATATTGTATTTGTGCGAATAACGGTTGTTGTTACGCACATAAAGAAACGTTTCCGACCCCATAAAGTATATATATTAATGATCAGCATCAGTCGATTGAGTCATGAC
Source organism: Drosophila guanche (assembly GCF_900245975.1). Taxonomy (NCBI): domain Eukaryota; kingdom Metazoa; phylum Arthropoda; class Insecta; order Diptera; family Drosophilidae; genus Drosophila; species Drosophila guanche. Next base: position 3,933,392 of record NW_022995744.1, on the reverse strand, counting down.
CGTCTGTCCGTCTGTCTGTCCGTACGTCTTGTTGAGCGACTGGATCTCAAAGACCATAAAAGCTAGAGCCACCAAATTTTGCATCCAGACTTCTGTATGCTCACACTATTACAAGTGTATTTCCAAAATGAGCCCCGCCCCCACAAAAGGGCGAAAACCTTCCAAACCTACAATTTTGAAGATAAAAAATAAAAACGCGATTCCGTAGGGAATGACCATATCTGTCAGATCATCAAATTGGGATCCGATTGGATCATTACTATAGTCACAATGAAGAAATTAATTTTCAGTGGCTAAAATCACCCCGTCCCGCAGTTTATATTTTGTTTTTTTTTGCAAATTCTCTCATTCACACTGTTCTTTTCGCAGTGTGCGGCCTCTGCACCGGGTCTGCAGTGTGTTGGTTGAGGGAATGGGGCCGAGCTAAAGGAGCGTGTTGGTGTGAGAAGTGTTGTGGATGTAGAAGACAGATGAAGAAAAAATGTTAAATTTGACAAAACACCGCTAAGGTGCAAATGTAGTACTGGGTAACGGGTATAAAAGTTGTGACGCTTAAGAAGCGTCTCACACGTCCCTTCTCGTTAAAAATCCGTTCCTGGCTTTTTTAATAAAATGTTTTTTTTTTTTTTTTTTTTTTTTCTCTCTCTTTATATTTACAATCTGTTTTTAAACAATAAGTAAATTGTATAATTAACATTCAATTAACAGAAATAGCAGTTTTCCAATGAGCCCTGCTATTATATATAACATCTTTTTAGTTTGTTAAATTTATCTATCAGGGATATCGAGAATGTGGTATCTTTTCAGTCTTCTTACTGTTAGGCTATTGTCTAATAGACTTAAGGCTAAATTATTTTCGTGGTTGTGGAGTCTGTCGATGTATTTCTTACTAGTTTTCTTTATTTCTTCTTTAATGGTTGGAATATTCAGATCTTTGTG